>NC_058403.1:178530965-178651523 GCF_002201575.2 Neomonachus schauinslandi | reverse complement strand
CATCAACCCAAATAGAAACTCTGTAACCATTAAGCAAGAAATCCCGATTCACCCCTCCCTGCAACCCCTGGTAACCTCTCATCTACTTCCTGTCTCTATGAAGTTGCCTATTCCAGACATTTCCTATAAGTGGAATCATACAGTGTTTGTCTTTTGGGGTCTGGCTTATTTTACATAGCAAAACATTTTCAAGGCTTATTCACATTGTAGCTTGAGGACCATTTTTAAGCAGAGGAGTGGATGAGAGACAGCAATATCTTGTAAAGATGGTGTTAGAAGGTGCCTATTAGTGAGGTGTGGGCTTGTTTTCTTATCATGCAGAGCCTTTACATTTAAGGGGCTAGAAAACGAAACATTTCACAAGTGTGGCACCAAATCTTGATCAATATAGAGAATTTGTATTTGCTAGGACTGAGGGCACACAGAGTTTACGGTGAAACCTGTCAGAGAGATGATGACGTGGCCAGCGTGGGATACGATAGGGAGAAAGGACAGGAGTAGCGGACATCATGTTGGGAAGCAAGCGAAGGCTGTGTGACTGTGGGTGTTCTGGAAGAAGAGCACGACTGAGCTGCAGCAGTGGTCACAGGGTTATTACTGCTGGCTTGTTTACTATCTTGTACAGCCTTTAATACTTCCTAGTGGCCGCCCCACGCAGAATTGGAGAGTCTGCGATGTATACAAACATGTGTGATCCAACATCCTGAGAGTGATAACATGCTCCCATTTAATGTGTGAAAAGTCAACTCTACACTGAGAGAGAGACAGAAAAGGGGGAGAGAGAAAAAGACAGGGAAAACCAGTTTAAATTTTGTAAGGGATCCTGATTACTATATCAATCACTCTATGAGCTTATGCTCCAGAATGGATGTGAGCTGGGAAATCTGCATCTATTTTCTCAGTTTCCATAGTGTGATCTTCCTGTGGTGATTGTGAGTCTGGGGTTTACTTTTTATTTTATTTTATTTTTTTAAAGATTTTATTTATTTATTTGACAGAGAGCGAGCGAGAGCAGGAACACAAGCAGGGGGAGTGGGAGAGGGAGAAGCAGGCTTCCCGCAGAGCAGGGAGCCCGATGTGGGACTCCATCCCAGGACCCTGGGATCATGACCTGAGCCGAAGGCAGACGCTTAACGACTGAGCCACCCAGGCGCCCTGGGGTTTACTTTTTATATATTTTTTTTGAGAGAGAGTGCACACGTGTGAGTGGGGGCTGGGGGGATGGGGGAGCAGAAGGAGAGGGAGAGAGAGAGAATCTTAAGCAGACTCCAGGCCCAGCACAGAGCCCAACGTGGGGCTCGATCTCACAACCCCAAGGTCATGACCTGAACCGAAATCAAGAGTCAGATGCTTAACTGGCTGAGCCACCCAGACGCCTCAGTCTGGGGTTTAAAAATAAGTACTCTCCTAATCTCAGGAAACAAATTGAGGGTTGCTGGAGTGGGGTGGGAAGGATGGGGTGGCTGGGAGATGGACATTGGGGAGGGTATGTGCTACGGTGAGCACTGTGAATTGTGTAAGACTGATGAATGTGTAAGACGGTACTTCAGACCTGTACCCCTGAAACAAATAGTACATTATATGTTAATAAAGTAAATAAAAATAGGTACTTTCATGCAATGTAATCATGAAAGAGAAGTTACTACTTCCTCTGTGGCTCAATTGAAGAAGTTCAGTGTATTCCAAAGCCAGCTGTGTTGGATTTACTGCAAGATGGTGTAACGCTTTTTAACGTGGCACATTTCTACTCCATTTTCTGGCATATTTTGACCAGACACAGTTTGTACCTTATGGGCTGACTTTAGAACCTAACCTCTCTTCCACTTTTAGGTTCGTCTTCATTATAGGATATGGTGCAAAAGCTCTAACATGCAGAATATAGTCTGCAATGCTATTGAGATTTGGGGGTTGCAAGTAGCAGGGATGAACTAGAGCTAGCTCAGGCTTAAGAAAAGATAAGGCATTAGTTGAGAATATTTTATAAACATCTGCATTTGTATATGCAGGTATGAAGATGCAAAGGTCACAGAAATGCCTTCCAAGAGGATAATAGACTTTCCTCTAAGTGTGTCTCAAGCTGTAATGTGCACCTTATTAGAAATGCATCCTTATTCAGTCAGTCAGGGCTGGAGCCTGAGATTATGTATCGAGTAACAAGCTCCCAGGTGATGCTCATGCCGCTGGTCCCCTGACAGCTATTCCAGTAGAAAGATTCAAGTGTCAAATTTTGACACCATCTAGTCTCTGATGTTTTCACTTCCCAATTTCAAATTCCTAAGGGGGGGGGGTGCGAGTGCCCTAGCTTAGGTCAAGCATGCACCCCTGGATCCATCAACTGCACCTTAGGGGGTCAGGTCATGAAATAGCAAAATAACCACTGCCGCAAGTATACAATGCGTGTTTACTCTGAGCCTGTCATGCGCTATGCATTTTATACGCATCATCCTTAATCTGCACATCAACCCTTGGAAGGGAGGAGAGAAAATAGGTTCTTAAAGACGCCCAGTGACTTTTTCAAGGTCACAGGGCTAGCAGGTGTCAGAGCAGGACCTTGAAGTCACACTGCCTGACTGTAGAGCCCTTGTGCTCTATCAGCTTTAAGTTTTAGCAGAGGAGCTGGGAAGTCTGGTGATAATGGGGCGGGCCGATCCCAGAGGAAAAATCACTGTCCCCTGGGCAGTTGTGCCTGTAAGATTTAATATATTGGCACTACATAACTATTTATGAATCATTATAAAGGTGGAGACCAATTAGTTTACTGGAGTTTTATGGTTTTTCCAATAAATGCTACCCCCTTTTCAAGTTCAGCAAAAGGACACAGGTGTCATATAGGAAAGTAAAATAGATATGCATGTATAACAGATAAAAGCTGGATCAGAAGGGATGGGTTTTTTTTTGTTTTGTTTTAAAGATTTTATTTATTTATTTGAGAGAGAGAGAATGAGAGACAGAGAGCACGAGAGGGAAGAGGGTCAGAGGGAGAAGCAGACCCCCTGCTGAGCAGGGAGCCCAATGCGGGACTCGATCCCGGGACTCCAGGATCATGACCTGAGCCGAAGGCAGTCGCTTAACCAACTGAGCCACCCAGGCGCCCCAGAAGGGATGGTTTTAAGATGGCACCATCTTGCTACTTAAAGTGTGGGCCATGGACAAGAAACTCAGGCGTGCATGGGAATGCACTCAAAATGCAGGTCAGGGGGTGCCTGGGTGGCTCAGGTCGTGATCCCAGGATCCTGGGATCGAGCCCCACACCGGACTCCCTGCTTCTCCCTCTCCCACTCCCCCTGCTTTGTGTTCCCTCTCTCGCTGTGTCAAATAGATAAATAAAATCATTTAAAAAACTGCAGGTCAGACTCCTGGCCTTAGACCTCTTGAATCGGAGCCTGCATGTTAAAGAGGCTCCTGGGGATGCAGGCTTCAGGTCAGCCAACATTACCTGGGACTCCACGGCAGCTCTGCATGGCGGGTCTCTTTCTCGGCGATCTTGCTCAGAGAAACCGTGGCTACCCCAGGGCTGGGGAACCGGCCGAAGGCTCCAGCCCTAGAGGCAGGCACACTGAAAACAGAGGAAGAGGATTCCCAGGTGAGGGAAGGTGCAGGGGAGAGGTGCAAGTAGCCCAGCTGTAGCGCACTTGTTCTCATCCCCCACGGTGCATAGTAGCATCACCTGACCACTGAAAACAAAATCAGTGGTTCGGTTCTCCCTCGAGTATTCTGATTTAGTCGGTCCACTGTAGGGCTGGAGCACCGGTATGTTTTCTTTTTCAGCTTCTTAGATAGATACAGCATACACGGGACTAGCTGAAGTCCCTCCTTGGAAACAGAAAGAGTGGGAAGTGAGTGTGCCTTCTTATCGCTTCCATATTTCAGGTGCAACACGAGGGGAGGTTATAGAAGAGTCCCTCTCACAGCCTCGGCAGGAACCGACTCTGCCATCACCCTGTCTCAGACTCCAGAAGCGTTACAACAACAGAAATGTTTAATCATAGTTTGTGATTCTTTGTGTATACAGCCCTAGCAAACGAATCCAGCGTGTATACACCGCGCAATTCCGCAAGCACTTGCTAGATAAAGAATTTTCGATTCTAAATGGAACACATATTCAAATAAGACATGGTCCTTGGTCTCTAAGAGCTCACGGACTAAAGGGGGAGGAGGGTAGGCATGTACGCGTGTGGGCACACACACACACACCAGTATTAATCTGGGAGGGAGCTAGGAAATTTTCACTGTGTGGTAGGGTATGAATTTGAGACTGAAATGGTTGTTCAAGTCATGCAATTTACTAAGAATCCGTTGACAGGTTTTAATGATTCACTCTTACATAATTAAAAACCTAATAATTCAAATAGTGCTTAAAGTTCAGGTTACCCCTGAAATATTTTTCTCCTTCTTCATCTGTATGCAGTAACATTATTAGAAGAAATACTTTCTGACAATATATTCAATTTACTGAGCTCTAAGGGGCTGAAATTTGCTAATAGTTCAGCTCCAGGTGGGAGACATGATTACCAGTTCTTTTAAAGAACAGATTCTGTTCGTTCTCAATCGTCTTCATTGCACTGTGAATGGAAGCAAATCATTAGGGTTCAGAATATTATTCTGCCAAGGAAATAATTTATGGTGCCTGGAGCCAGAGATCTCAAAATAACAAATAGTATTTGCAGGACACGCAACCCAAAACGCCTAAAGCATTTTCTTTATTTTATTTCAACTCAGGCTTGTAATTTCTTATCCTGGAACATCTCAGTAAAGACCAAAAGAAGCACTTTGTAAGGCCAGATGAGGCTCAAATGGTCCCTTTGCCTTTAAGCGAAGGTACTAAGCCAGTTTTCTATTTTACTGGGGGGGAGAAGCTTGTAACTCTATCGAAGCCATTTACCATTCCTGATCTGTGCTCAGTACAGAAATGGCAGGATTAATCCAGCAGGTTTATTCCATTTTGAAATTGTGAGCTCTATTTATTAAAATGTCTGGTCTCCTTGGTGATGGGGTGGGGAGGAGGGCTGCCAGATAAAATAAAGGATATGCATGGGACATACACATACTAAAAATTATTTGTGGTTTATCTCAACTTCAAATTGAACTGGACACACTTTAGTTCGCTAGATCTGGCAACTCTAAACACAGTACAAGTGAAATGACACCATGGGGTAGAGAACCTTGAGCCTGCATCACTTCGTGAATGGGAAGTATGAACAAGACAGAAAGGGGGCGGGACACAAGCTTTAGAATCATTCAGATCTGGGGGAGATTGCTGGCCCTATAGTTGATTATGTGGGCAGTGCATCTGAGCAGCATCTCTGGGTTTCTCTTTCCTTATCTGTAAAATGGGTATATAGAACCTGGCCTCTGCTTGTTAGGTTTAAGCACTAGCACAGTGCTGTAGTGCTGAGCCATAATGGAGCCTGAGGAAAAAGGAATGACCAGTAATACTGATCCTGCCCTTCCTGCCCTTACTTAAGATGTTAATGTTTTGTTCATCACGGATTTTCTTTGTCTAAGTTTTGATTTAAAAAAAAACGCATTAAAATATTATTTATCTTTTTGTTTTAAAAAGATTTTATTTATTTATTTGACAGAGAGAGACACAGCGAGAGAGGGAACACAAGCAGGGGGAGTGGGAGAGGGAGAAGCAGGCTTCCCGCAGAGCAGGGAGCCCGATGTGGGGCTCAATCCCAGGACCCTGGGATCATGACCTGAGCCGAAGGCAGATGCTTAATGACTGAGCCACCCAGGTGCTCCCAAATATTATTTATCTTGTCAAATGGGTTTTCCGATGCCCCTTTACATTTTCGCACCTGAGCAAGAAGCTCAATCCCTTCACCCAAATCCTGGCCCTGGCATTCAGTGAATCTTAAATATTAATAATATTTACTCTTTTAATTGTATTAACATTTAAATTTAATAACATTAAATATTATTCATTACAGCTCTCTAATATTACACTGCCTTGAGTGTCAGATTGGAAACAGTAATGACAAGAAACATTTATGAGGTTTTTGTGTCCCTGGCATTGTGCTAACTTCCTTAAGTTACAGTTTTATTGAATTTTTACAATACTGCGAGATTGTTAAAATTGCTAATTCCTATTTTATAGAAAAGTGAAGTTTTTAAAAATTTAAACGATTTCCCCAAGAAGACACAGATAATAAATCAAGGCGTCAGACACTCAAAATTGATTTTTTTTTTTTTCCCTGCAAGGCTACTGAAACTTGTTTGTACACACACACAGGATTTTAATTCAGTATCACTGGGAGGCCCATCAGAAACCTCCTGCCTGTGATAACCCAAGCCGGCCTCTAGGTGTCCTCATTGACCAAATTTACAGGAGCCAGAATTCTAGGCCAGAGAAAAAGTACGTTTTAGGAAAAGTAATTTTCTAAGGCATGCTCTGCCGGAAGAACTTCCACACATTCTTTGCATGTTTTCAGACAAAACTGGGCCTGATCTAGAAGGCTCCTGGTCTGAAGAAAGACTCTGGCTTGAGCAGGGCGAACCTCTTCATGGACCCGGAGGGTGTGACACTTACCTTTCTAGAAAACCATCCACAAGAGCTTCTCGAGCATCTATTATTGTCCCACCTGCCAGTGGGCAGTGGCCTGGCAAATGGGATTGCCAGGTGTCCCATATCTATGGTACATGTTCTGAATTGAATGATTTCGTGTTGTGTCCCTTGGTGAGTTTTTTCCAGGATGCCCTAAATGTCCTGTAACTACCTTTTTCTTTTTTAGTAAATGACAAAATTTGGCAGTTAGAGCTATTTTTTAAAAATTGAACTTGGCATTTTGATTTCCATTTGCTGAATCTGGTCCCTCTGCTGGCTGGCTTGTTTGCATTCTTCTGCACATAAAAGGGCAGGTGTAGTCCTTGAGCCAGCAGTAGAGCTAAGCCCGGGGTGAAGCAAGTCAGGCAGCTGGGCACATAGTTTAAGCAGGTAAACTCCCAGGCTCTTGCAAGTGCACGTCGCCCTGGGCCGGGCCTTGCATGAGATCTCTGGTTGAAAAGTCTGGAAAACACCTTAATTGGCTTGACTTCGTGGGTTAAACCTTGGCGTGTCTTCCATCCATGGCAGACTCCAGAGTGGCACAAAGTCCTACTTTACAAAGGTTCTGTTTTATGCATTTGTGAGGTGCAATCCAGGCCTGGGTGCCTTCTAGATATGTAACTTGGGCAAAGCATTTAACCTCCCCGAGCTTTTGTTGGGGATTAATAATTGTAAATTTGATGTAAGGATTAAAAAAGAAAAAAATATTCCAGTATGGTACTATGCGCATGACAGTGCCTGAAATGCAATCAGCTCTTGATAGTGATGAGTAATTTCAAGAGTGGTGTCATTTCAGGCGGTGCCAATCCTCAGAACCTCAACTTTCTAGATCTCGTTTAATATTCAACCATCATTTCCCATCTTTTCTTTTTTTCCAGGAAATAATTTATCTCATGAACCATCTGCTAGAGACTAGATGTTGTGCCTCACTCTTACATGCATTATCTTGTGCAGCCCACAAATACCCTTGTGTGATGGGTACTAGTGGGGAAACTGAGGCCCAGGGAAGTTAGAAAACTTACCCTAGTTCATAGGGCTCAGCAAGTGGTGGGGCTAGCATTGATTTCAAGCCGGGCAACCCGTCTCCAGGTCTGCCTGACTTCAAAGCCCACACGCTTAACCACTGCTTTATAAAGATGGTGATGTCTACCCAGACACCCACTATCTTCTGGTAATTGAAGGGCTGAGGAGAATGTCCTTCCCAGTCGTGGGTTGCCAGTTTCCCTGATGAGATCTTTCTCACTCTGGCTTCCCAATCTTTTATCTCCTTATGGAGCCAATTTCTTTTGAAACTGAGGAGAGGACAACATGAAGAATGGTTTTCCAGGGAATGTTAAGTGTTTGTTTTGCATGGGAGCAGGGGTGGGAGGCTGCAGTGCTAATTTAATTCACTATTCACAACCCACTGACCAACATTTCAAGTATATTCCCCACATGCCTTTGCTCTTTTCCTCCACCCTTTTTGCAAAGATAATTCTCCCCCAGTTGGCCCTTCATTAGGAACATCTTCAAGCCACACCCCGATCAGAACTGTCTGACGTGCCTATCTTGAAAACCCATGCACTGCCAACCGCCCTGAACAGTCTTTTCCCCTATTTTCACCTTGCTGATCAGATTTCCAACCCTCCCATTGACCCAGGACAGCTCTTTTGTTTGCTCCTTCCTTTCTCTTGTCATTTTCTTTGGCTTCCATTTAACAGAAGTACTTGGTGAGCAACTGCTTTTCTATAATGTCATGGTTAATAAAGAGCATGAGGTTTGGTCAGACAAAGATGGTTTGAATTTTTAGCTTTACAACTTACTCTGTGGTCTGGTAACTGAGGCCATGGTAATCTTTCTGAGCCTCTCTCTTCATATCCTTTTCCGGGCTAAGACCATCCTTGTCACACAGTTGTAGGAAGGATTAAATCAAATGATAGCACTTAGCCCATTGTTGGGACTATAGTGAGAACTCAAAAATGGCACCTTTCTTTCTTTTTTAAAGATTTTACTTATTTATTTATTTGAGTGGGGGGAGGGGCAGAGGGAGAGGGACAAGCTTGCTGTACGTTAAGCATGGAGCCCCACATGGGGCTTGATCCCACAACCATGAGATCAGGGCCAGAGCCCAAACCAAGAGTTGGACGCTTAACCATCTGGGCCACCTGGGCGCCCCGGCAGCTTTCTTTCTAATTACCTATACTTCTTCAATCCTGTAATAATAAGTCCTCCTATTTTTTTAGTTTCTGAAACTGGCTAAGTTGCTTCTCGCTTTAGGGCTTTGGTGATGCCATGGTAACAATCTCTTTCTCTTTTTTTTTTAAGAGGGGAGGGCAGAAGGAGAGGATGAGAGAGAGAGAGAATCTTAATCAGGCTCCATGCCCAGTGCAGAGCCCTATGCAGGGCTTGACCTCACAACCTATGAGATCATGACCCAAGCTGAAATCAAGAGTCAGACACTTATCCCACTGAGCCATCCAGGCTCCCCCATGGTGACATTCTCTTAACCCTGGGAGAGCTTCTTTTCCTTCTTGCTTAACTGGACCTTCGCTCACCGACCCCCAAGCCTGGGATGAAGCATCAACGCCCCAAAGACCCCATTGTGTCCCAACAACCTAGGGTATCATCTACATCCTTTCTTTTCTCACCACGCTTGGCTTTCATAAGACTAATGTTCCTTCTAAGTTATTCACGTTGGTCACTTCTGTTTCTCCCTCATTGATTGGACAGCCAGCTTCAGGAAAACATTCAATCCTCACTGCCTGGAACAGTGGCCATTGTCGGCATTCTACTATTTGTTGGATATATACCTTTTTAACTCATATACAATCTCTCCCCCACCCTCAGGAAACCATCATCTCCTTTCTTCCCTTCAGAATTGAGAAATCTCTCCTTCAAACACTGGAAGGCAGCACCCATAGAAGTGGATTTAACACATTTTCCTAGGTAAGACACCCAGGGTTCCTCAGTGGGGTCACTTTGGGCAGTTTGGATAGAACACCTATTTATTGTATGGGTCAATCCCATGCCTTGTATCTGTTTAATGTCCCTGGTCCCTATATGTCAGTAGTATTTCCAAATCATTGAGGGATTTTAATACAGCAACACATTCACATTTCCAAATGCCCCATGGCTGGTGGTACAGCCCTAGTTGAAAATCACAGAACTTTTAACCTTGGACACTTCTTAAGTGTAACAAGCATTTAAGAAGAGATAATCATCTAAAACTCAGAAGTTAAGTCAGCTCCCATCCCCATTCCCTTGGTCCCAATACACCATTCTTGTCAAGACTGCTGATATTCAAAAGCAAAGGAAAAGGGAGAAAAATGTGTTTGTGTGTGTGTTGATGTTAAGAATCAGCTAAGTACTGCTAAAACAAATCTTGATGCATAGTTCCTATTTTCTTTTGCAGGGGAGATAGACTCCATGAGGCATCAAAAGTAGAAAAGGTGGGAAGTATTAGAAGGATTTTTTGGCACTGGGCTCAGATTCTAATAGGGGATTAATCCCAGATTCACTCTTTCCAAGGAGAATCAAGAGCGAAAGCCCACGGGCACATACATCTGATAGAGGTCAATTCTGAGAGGACTCCTCGGGGTCATGGTAGCAGAGCATATGAACTTCATATTATCCTCCTGCCCTGAACCATCAGAAATGGAGAAAGATTGATAGATATTTTCAGTGCTACTGATCAATATTTAGCTCATTATGGTTATCTGTGATTGTAACAAGTATATTCACTGGTGTGAGACATTTTATTGACTTGAAAAGAATTTAACAACTGTACTTGGTCCACTGATGAGCTCACGTAGCAATACATAATGCAGCCTACCAGGCTGCAAGGCTGGTTAGTAACCCAGATAAGGGTTATCTTCACCTATATTCAGAGTGAGGCCCACCTTTGCCTTTTTGCCACTGGTAATGGAAACAAAACAAAACAAAAAACCAAAAAACAAGGACAGCTGAGCTTAGCATATAGTCACTCAATTTTCATTTATATATATATATTTTTTTTATAAAAGATTTATTGATTTGAGAGAGAGCACGGGGGGAGGGGCAGAGGGAGAGAGAGTCCCAAGGGGACTCGGCAATAAGCGTGGAGCCAGAAGTCGGGCTCGATCCCAGGACACTGAGGTCATGACCTGAGCTGAAACCAAGAGTCAGTCGCTTAACTTACTGATCCACCCAGGAGCCCCCTATAATATATTCTTAAAAATCTTGTTTGCTACCCAGACTGCAGAGAAATTGTTCTTGGAACAAGGCTGCAGTAGTTTAGGATTTGGTGTTGGACGAATCAAAACCCATTTCCTGCTTTTCTCCCAAGTGCTGCACGACTTTTGACAAATGACTTGCCCTTCCCAGTTCTCAGATGCAGTAACATGGAGAGAACATTAAGTCACTGGGCTGTCGTGGGGATTGGAGCAGCTCATACCCACGGCACTTCACGGCACACACTGAACCGGAAATCTATGAATGCCAACTCATTTCTGCAGCAGGACACACTTTTCTTTTCACTGTTCCAGGGTGACACAAGGATGGGGGGTGGAGAGGAGGCGGAAGAGTCCGATGAGGACCCAGAGGAGGGGACTGGGCTGGAGTGAGAAACACGAGGAACACGAGAGGTAAAGGGTTTGAGCAGAAAGATGAGTTAAGTTTTGCATCCTACCGGGCTCCGTGTATGTGTTAAACAGATTTTTCTCTTTGGAGATGAACTGCAGCTCCATGGCTTATGAGGTAACAGGGGATGAGGAATGACTTGCCTTATTAACATGCATGGATGGGAACCTCCTGTGAAGAGCTCCAAGTTAGCGGTACTCAGAGAGGGTGGTCCAGATACCCTTACGACCGACCGTGAGCATTGAGTCAGGCATGGAATTGTTGAATCGATACATTGTATACCTGTAACAGCACATCGTATGTTAACTATACTTCAGTGAGAAACACGGGGAGTTAAGAAACTGCTAGTGGAATGTAAATTGCGGTAAGTACAGAAAGTAAGAGTCCGTGTTTAGAATCTGTGATGGTGACTCGACAGAGTAGTTTTATGCCCGATGAATCTAATAATGAGCAGGAATGTATATTTTTGTATCTATTTGTTTTTTTCCACTTCCCTAGGAATTCATTTTTTTTAATTAACTTGTTTTCCTTAGTAATTCATCTTCGTCTTCACAAGACTAGAGGCCCACAATAGTTGAAAATTTAAAAAACTTGTCTCTCACCACTGATCCTTTGAAAATTACTCTAGAGAAGAATTCTAACTTTTCTACCGTCCTGAAGAAAGTCATTATTCCACTCCTGAATGCTCTGAAGGACTAACATTTGAAGGAACTCTTAGTCTGAACCTTTGTTCCTAAGAACAGGCCAAACTAATAGTTTGAAACAATTCTGGAATCTTTATTACTTGTAACATTAAGCTTATATGAGTACAAGAAAGAATTTTGAAGAATTTTCTCAAATATAGGAAAAAATATGAACAGCAAGGAAGGTGAGGCAATTGAAAAAAATCCACCTTGTAAAATATACATCTTTATGAGGTAGATCAATATATATTGATACAGAGAGGCCCAAGATATGGTAGGTGAAAAAAACAAGTTGTAAACTGTCCTTGCAATATGATGCTGAATTTTTAAAACATTACTGTATGCATAGAAGAAAATGTGAACTAATAGAAAATAAATGAACAATTCTTACATCTGGTAACATTAGGCTTCCAGGGCATAATTATGTTCTTATGTTATTTATTTGCTTTGTGTTTGAATTTAAAATTTTTTTAATTTAAAATTTTTATCAGGAAAATATGACATCTCATAATAAGAAACAGATCAATGGTTTATGTTGAATAATTTACCTTTGCCATGCTTTGGTTATTAATAAACATACCAAACACGTGGTAGAAAGAGGTTTTCCTAAAAAGACAGGGGAAAAAAAATCAAACAGCAGGCCCACTGTGCTTCCATTTCTGTACCTTCTTTAACCATTTGGGAGCCAAGTTCCATGCATTCTTTCAAAGTGTACTTGCAATTCCGAGCATTCCCTTTCTTAAACAGAAGAAGGTTATTTCCATCTGAGATACTTGCACAGAAATATTAAGGTCTTCCTACATTTCATTTCCCATTCCCTTTCCCCATTGTGCAGGATAAAGAGATGTCAGATGAAACATTTTCTTGAATTTAGAAGACCTGTTTGCCAGTCAGCAAAACTAGGATGGATGACTTGTTACAAATAAACAACATTTGCAAGATTAGGAAGCCCAAAAATTCACATCTGTCATCCTCAGTGAGGCAATAAACTACCGTATTTCATCAATTCTAAGACAACTTTATTGTAGGACACAGCATTATTTTATGCAGCACTAAGAAAGAAAAAAACACTGCCAGTTCATTGAGAGCATGCCATCCATCAAAAGATGCACCCTGATTTCAAAGATGTAAATATGAAAAAATGTGCATCTTGGCATCAATAAAATATGCTAATACTAGAACAAAAAATCCGCAATCTTGTCCAACACGATTACTTGAAGTAGAGCACTTTAAACTGCTTTGTCTGAACCCTGAATGTAATGGAAGAATACGTAAACATTTTCAGTAGCACACCTCAGTTTATTGACCTATGTAAAAAAATAATAGGTCTTAAAAAGTCAGAACAGTAAAAGAATATGCAAAAGGGTATTTCTGTTTCTAGAAGGCTATACAAGTATGCAAAAAGGAATAACTTAATTATTTTTTGCATGTCTTCTTTTTTGTTCCAAATTTTTCTCCCAAACTTCATATTTAATGATACAAATGACTAAGGACCAGTTTAACAAAGCATTTTTATGTATATATTACATGCTTTGGAATATAGATAGAAAATGTTCCAAAAAAGTTGTTCAGAAACTTCTCTATTCACAATATGAACATGAAACCTGTATAAAAGGGGGGGAAGGGAGCACCTTTTATGGACTATTGAAGCAGAGTGAAGATGACAAAAAAGAGCAATCTGGAATATGGAAATACTTGTTTTTGTTTTTTTTTAAAAACACTACAATAAACCATAGCTAATTAGTTCTTCCGAGTAAAGTATGAGGTAGTTTTAGCCTCATAATTAAATCTACTGCAGCTTGGAGTTTTTTTGTTTTTGTTTGTTTTGTTTTTTAATGATTAATCTTGTTTTTTGTCATTTGGTGACTTAGAACCCCCTGTGGAATCTGGACAATATGCTTACTTTTCTAATGTTCACCATTTTAAGGCACGCAATTCATTGAAAATGCTGTGGCTTTTCTTTTTTCATTTCATTTTGTTTTGGGTTCTTTCTGTATGACCTTAAAATACTTTTTCAAACTCTTGGTTAGAAAAACTTTCCATATCAGGTCTGCCATTTCAAATGGCAGCCAAATTGGAGAGTTACCAGCCTGAATAATCACCTATCAGGCCATTGGTATAGAAAGAAAAAAAGGAGCCCAATAATATTGTACCTTAGAACATTCTCCAAGCAGAGTTTGTCAATTATTCAGTGGGCTGCTTTGTTTTCCCCAATCTGCTACCATAAAGTTATATTACAGGATGCTAAGTCTTTCCAGAACCCATTTTACGGTGCTTATGAAAACCATCACTCTTTATAATATCCTAAAAACATTTACACTCATTCAGAACTTCATGAAAATCCAGCTTCTCTTCAAGTAATTTTCCAATACTGTCTAAATTGTTCATGTCTGGGTAGAGATAGCCAAGTTATTCTTCACCGGCTCACAAACCCAAACTTTCTGAAGGTGATTAATGACTAAGGAGCTTCTGTTTCCCTTTCCTCATCATTCTGGATTGTGCTCTGAAATTTCCCGTCCTTCTTTCCTGTTGGGGACCCTGAACGCACTTTTCACAGTTTTGCGGTTTGCCTTCAACAACTTTTATTCCCTTAAAAAGTGCTTGCTAATGATAAACGCTGAGTCCTTTCGTGGCCACGGCTCCACCTTGCTCTGTCACGTGAGTGCCCGGAGTCGGAAGGGCAAGTCGTTCAGGGTCTCTCCAACCTTGGATGCCTTTAGCTTTCTAAAGCCGGATAGCTTTCTGGGAAGACGAACACATTTTGCAAGGCACACTAGTGTGAGAATGCAGTGCTTGGTCAAGAGGTCCAACTGCAGTTCAGACTAATGTTCCAGGCTTTGAATCTTCATGCCAAAAGAGCTTCTGCTCCCTGCTCTCCAGGCTGTCTTCCAACCGGCTTCCATCTGTGCTGTCCAGTTGACTGATCTCTGGATACTGTCTATTAAAGGAAACCAGGAGAGTTATTACTTGTGGTCGTTTTTATTACCAGAGTACAAAGATGACTCTACTCAAAGAATTAGTAGAAAGCACTGTCAAGGCAAAGGATGATGGTGTGTTCTTTCATTGTCCCACTGGCGAATTGTTGAAAAGGCCCATGCAAGGTGTACTTAATTCTCTAGGGAGATATTCCTTTGTCTCACTTATATTTACCATTGATTAGGATCCAGATTGTGGTAAGTTACATGTTAACTTGTAGGTTTTTTGTCTGGAAGAAATACAAATAACTTTGGTCTACTATAAAAAGATTGCGGTTATAGTTTTATTGCCCTGTAGGCCATTAACTGGTTTTTTAATCTTATTTAGTAATCTTATTCCAGCCTTTTATCTTTCAGTGTGTTCAATTCAGTCTTTTGAATTCTCTTGGAAGCAGCTTTACCATTCTGTTAGTTCTCTCATTAATGAGTTAAACAAATCTTTGACACATGCCTATTTTCTCTTTGTGTGAGAGTCATATTTTTAACTTTTTAAAAAGTATTTTTGAGAGCCACATTTTAAGTATTCTTCAAATTAAGGGACTATACTAGATGCTTTCCTCAGGGACAAAGGAATATATTTAGTGGCAGGCAGGGGCACCCAGGGACACATCTTACATCCCTAGGGCCTATGGGTCGAACATAAATTGGAGACAACACCACATTCAAAAATCATAGGCATACTTGGATGGTATATCCAAAGGAAGGCATCCTATAACACAAAACATTCCAACAGGCAAAACCTCATTCCTGCAACAGTCATCTAGAATAGGTTAGATAATTAGTAGGTTTCTTTTTATTTTACATTTCTTTAGTCAAGATGGTTAAAAAGTTACCGGAAGGAGAGCTGCGGAAAGAAATACTATGTGAAACTAGGTATTTAGTGTTCTCATCTAATATAAACACAAACTCAGATTTCCATAGCTTCACACATCAGCCAGAACAAGCAAAACTCCTGCTACGAGGCAAGATGCAGCAGACGGATCCGAGGGCTGTACTTACTACAGCTGGCTACACTGAGCAAAAGAGAACTGAAAACTGATCTCATTTCGGGAGACACAACCATTCTCCGCGACAGAAGCCCTCGGTGTTGCCTAGTAGAGGTAGAGTTAGATAAGGAAGAGGATGGGAAATGGAAAACAGGAAGGCAAGGGGAAAAAGTTATTTGAAAGCACAGTTTGCAGCACACACAGAGCCAAGAATCTGAGTGCATTATATACTAGGGACCATAAGAGACGTTGACATTTATGATTTTAGAAAGTCTACGCCACTGACAATTCTACCACAGCATACTTGGAAACAAAGTTTTATTGGTAAAAATGTGTAGCTTTCTGTAAATGTTAAGAGCCAGACACTCCGGGGGAAAGGATCTTGAAATACTATGTACTTCATTTGTTTAAAAAATTACTCAAATCTTGAACTTCAGGGCAGATCTAAAGGTTTTCTTTTTATCTTTATCTTGAAACTTAATTTCTCTCTTATTTTAAAAATTATGTTTTCATCAAAAATAACATAATTTTACAGCAAATTTCTAAAACTTAATGGATGGCTGTTATGATACTTGCTTTGTTAGTAGGTCAAGTTAAGTTGATCACTTAGAGGTATAATAAAAAAAAAAATCCTAAATAGACAAATAAATGGAAATAAGCACACCCATACCTCTGTTGCTGGGAGGGTAAATTGGCAAATCTTTCTGGAAAGCAAGGGCTTAAAAAAATTCACTTTTCAATTTATTCCATTAATTCTACTTATTGGAATGTATCCTAAGGCAATAATCTGGAATTCAGACAAATATTCTGCACAAAGACATTAACAGCCGCATTACAATAAAAAAAGAGAGAAAAATCTAAAAACCATTCAAATTCAAAATATGGGAACTGTTAAATAAAGTATGGTATATTTATTGAGTGGAATATCATGTGGATCACATAAAATAAGGTTTAAGGAGTTTTTAAAAATATGGGAACATGTTTATATTGTGATATTAAGTAAAACACTGGGATGCAGAAGTTCATAGACAATGAAAGGTATAAAACTGCACATAAGGGTATCATTACCACCATGTTAAAAATGGACACTGGAAAATGAGGGAATGTGTCAAAATGCTAACAGCTACCACCTCTAGATGGTAGAATTATGGGTAAATGATTTCCTACTTATTTATCCCTTTATTATTTTCCTAATTTTCCACAATGAGCTCATATGATGTGCGTGTGAGCACACACAATAGGGATCTTTAAATAGTTTCTAATTTCCTGTAGATTACCCCTCCTCTGACATCAGACTCCACGTCAAGCCATCTTGGGCTGGCTCTCTGAGATAGACAGGCACACTTGGTAAAAACAGACTTTCTCTAAAAATGTTTAGTACTTCCTGAGTTCAGTGAAAGTAGTGTTAAGGATTTTCAAACTGTCTCATGCGCTTTTATATTATCTCTCATGCAGTCCATGAAAAGGAAAGTCAAAGTGTACAAGTGGGGAAAACTATTTGCAAATGAATTATACAAAACGATGAGAACTGACTTAAAAAAGTGCAGCTCCAATTTTGGGCCAAAGCCATTTTAGTTCTTGCTCGTAACTCATTTGCAAGCATTATTTACAGAAACCCAAGCTATCTGAAGCCCCCTGAGGTATATTTTCACTAAAATCCTATTTTGAGCACACCCTTTGTTGAGTTGAGACAATCGGCCTAATAGTTCAAGCCAAGAAAAACTCTCCTTGAACAAGGAGAAGAAAAATAAGGCTTTGGGGTCGAATACCTTCAATTCGTTTGTAACACTGAGTACTTTATTAAGAAATTATGATTTCACTCATATGTGGAATTTAAGAAACAAAACAGATGAACAATGAAGGGAAAAAAGAGAGAGAGAGAAAAGCAAACCATAAGAGACTCTTAACTATAGAGAACAAACTGAGGGTTGATGGAGGTTAATCAACTAGAATTGAAATAAAAAATTGAAGTAAAAAAAAGAAAAGAAATTTAACCTCTCAAACTCACCAGGCTAGACACTTTGATAAGTTATTGTCTGTGTAAGTCTCCCTATGCCTGAAGCAATTTGACCTAGAGCAAAATTAAATAAAAACAAACAGAAAATGCTCTATTTCTTGGCACGATGGGTGTGAATTATATCCTGTGAAAAGTGATAGGGAGAAATGACCTCTTCATACTTAACTCCTCTTGCATATACAAAGAAGTGAGAAACTCCTCTCCTCTTGCATATACAAAGAAGTAATGCGGAGTTAGCCATCTTTTTTTAAAATCACATTTTAACGAATTGTTCTTGTATGTTTCCTCCTAATGTTTACAAAGAACCACGATTACAAATAGGACAACTGTCTGTGTCTGTAGCTTCTTACGGAACACAGGATCAGACACAAAAAGGCAGCAAATGTTCACTGAAATCAAGCCCACCAACTGCCTACGAGGAATTTTGATGTGAACAGCCTTTTCTGGAGCAGAGATATTTTTCCTCCAAGGTTCCAGGAGAGTCTTAAATGGATATATCAGTAATACCATTTAAAGTACTGCAATTAAAAAAAACCTGCCAGACACAGAATTTAAGACCTTACAGAAGACGAGGAACAGAGTCAAATTCGAACAATCTAGATTAGGAGTCAACAAACCTTTTCTTAAAAAGGCCAGATATTTTTGGCTTTGTTGGCCACAAGGGCTCTGTCGCTACTCCACTCTGCCCTCATGGTGCAAAAACAGCCATAGATAAAATGTACGTGAATGAACATGGCCGTTTTCCCATAAAATTTAATTTACAAAAACAGGTGGCAGCTGGTTTGGGCCCCATAGGCTATAGTCTGATGATCCTTGAGCAGTCATAAAAAAAAAAAAAAAAAAATGAATTCCTCAATTGTTCTGACCAGGAACAGGCTACTAGAATTTTGGAGCATTGCTTTCTCACCTTCCTGGGGAGGGCAAAGGATTATAGATGTTGCTGTAGCAGCTGGTGTAGGAAGAATGTGCTGGGGTCTCGTAGTCAGATAGCCCTACAGCTATCTGGGTCCTCCAGTTTCCAGAAGCGTTTGTAGAAGATACTAGAAGTAAAAATGGAAAGAGACAAAATTAGTGGGAATATTCAAAGCAAAGACTGTTTAGGCCATTTAAATGTACATTATAATCATCTATGTGCAGAGATTAAGAGCCAGTGTTTATAATCAATAGAGTTCCTAATCCAATTTAGTCACTTACTGGCCATGTGACCTCGGGCAAATAGTTTATTCTCTTTAAGTCTCAGTTTCTTCACCTGTAAAGTGGGGATAATAATGCAAATATATCCTGTATAGGGATGATACCAGGATTGAGTAAGTCATATATGAGAATGTCTAGCACTGTGCCTGGTATAAAGAAAGCACCCCCAAAATGATAACTATTGATATTATTAATGGGAATAAAGTTAACTGAAAGGCATGCTATAAAAAATAACCTAAAAGACAAGTAGAAAAAACATTCTCATATATGGAGAGGGTCTCTCCATTCTGGCTAGGTGGCTGGATAGATAAGGCTTTATTTGTAAAGATAAGACGACCAGTTTGAGTTTCTTGGAGGCCTTTGGAGGAAAAGCACTCTGTAAGTTGCCCTGTTGGGTCACGACTTGCTCCTCGGCCCAAGGCAACGCCAGCCACTAGCAGGATCAACGCATACTTTTTGCCTTAAAAGAAAAAGTGTGTGTGTGGGAAGGGGCGGGACGGTAACTAGTACAGGAGGGAATTAGTTCTACTGAGGGACTGAACTGGAACAAGACAAGGGCACCATTTGGGAGCAAAGCCCAGTGAATGTCTCACTGTAGGGCGTTTGTTGTCCTCTCTCTAAAACCAGTCCTGCTCTATGCCCAGGACGCACAAGGTGACCACAACGCCCAGCTGGTGGTCCAAGGCCAGCACCGCTCAAGGATCCTTCCAGCTCCCCTCCATTTCCTGTTTTTGGCAGCCACCTTCCTTGTCTTCTTTCTCACACCCACCAAGCCCTGGTGACCAGCGCATGGCGGACGCCTTTCAAAACTCATCTGTGGCCCTGGATGCCATGAGGTTTTGACTCAAAGATGTAATTCCCTCACTTCGAGTTTCTAAGAATGTTTGATAACTCTGAGTCAGGGGCTGTAAAGCATGGTGGTTAAGGGGTCAAGCACTTACTAGCTCTGGGGCTTGGCCAGGGTCATTTCAACTCTCTAAACCAGAACTGCCTCGGCTGCAAGATGAGGATAGTAATAATAGACCTAACAACAGTGCTCACAGTACCCAACTGTTTGCACACATTAGATGGGATGGTGCACACGAAGCACCAAGCATGCGGCGTGGCCCGGGGGAAGCTGCCAAGAGATGGTGGCTGTCATTACTACTAAAACGGAGTCACCAAGAGAGTCTTTAGATGGCTAGAAGGAGCTACAACACCCCTGACTACTTTGGCAAATAACGGGAAACTCTCCATGATGCATGCCTGTTGTAATACATTTTTGTAGCTATAACATGTAGACAGGAATGAGCTCTAATTCCATCCCTTTAATTCTTTAACATGGATGGAATGCCTTTTGGCCTGTGGGGCCAAATCCTACGGCTACCAGCCAGGCTCCTACTGGGTGTGAATCGAGAAGCACTCACTCCATTCTTACCTTTGCCCCAGGCACTGAGCCAACCGGCAGTAATGCTGTGGTTTTGGAGGGATGCCTGCTCCTCTCCAGCCTCCCTGCTTAAAAAGGCATCACCCCAGCCCTGGGCCCTGATGACCATCCTTATGCATCTCAGCCCTCCTTGTTCTTTCTTTCTAACACCCTCTCCATGTTTGTTTTTGGAATGATTCTCATGCAGTGCCCTGAACGTTAGGGGGAAGAAAGGCGTTCTCTAGAGATGAGCCATAAATAACCAGGAGTAAGGACAGGAGCCTTTTTGTATGGTAGATGTGGTAATAAATGGGAAAGCCCTAGTGGAAGTCCAAAGTCCTACACAAACAGAAGAGACCGTACACCCAAATAGAAATCTCCATGGAAATGCCTCTGGTCAACAAGCTTAGGATACTTTTAAAGGCACAGTTTTCACCAACTATTACAAGGTGATTCAGGAATCCCTGTGCTGTGTCCTACTAAGGGGTCATGCCTGAAAGAGGGGCAAGAACATAGGACCTCAGGTTTCCACGTAGTTCAAGAACTCATTCGTTTTAGAGCCTCGAAATTGCTTAATTTGCATACATTCCTCTGGCTGCTGACTAGACCGTGAGCTCCTCAAGGCCAAAACTGGGTCAACCCTGGCTCCTCAGCATCTGGGACATGGCTGCTTGTTTGCTGAATCAATGTAACCAGAGACAGATATTCCTCTTTCCCTTCATTTCTCTACTCAGCGAGGGGTAAGCAGTAAGTACTCCATGGATTTTAGTGGAGTGAGGGGCCCAAGTCAATGCATGAGGGAACATCTCTAACCAAAATTATCTTTGAAAATCCCTTCCATCAACCCTAAAGCAGAGTATATATGATTACTGAATTGAGTCAAGGCACGTGAAGCACGTAGAACAGTGCCAGGAACAGGGCTTACAAATTACTGGCTCCCATCAGAATTACTAAGAGCCTCACACAGCTACCCGAACATTCAAAACAAACTGCCTTTAGAAGATCAAGTTCCTGCTGGTGAACAGGGAAGGATGCATAATCCTAATGCTTTCTGCTCACCTGACGGATTTACTCTATTTTTTTTAAATATATCAAACATCAGTGACCTGAACACTTTAATGACATGGGGAAAAGATAGAATATTTGAAAGCCCCTCTTTAAAAAAAAAAAAAAGGGCGCCTGGGTGGCTCAGTTGGTTAGGCGACTGCCTTTGGCTCAGGTCATGATCCCGGAGTCCCGGGATCGAGTCCCGCATCGGGCTCCCTGCTCAGCAGGGGGTCTGCTTCTCCCTCTGACCCTCCCCCCTCTCATGTGCTCTCTCTCATTCTCTCTCTCTCAAATAAATAAATAAAATCTTTAAAAAAAAAAAAAAAAGAAAGCCCCTAACACAGGGCACAGAATAGGTGCTCAATGAATGCTTGTTGGGTTGGAATCTACAATTTGCTCCATTGGACTCCTGTGGACTGTGTTCTTTGGAAAGCCGAAGAGAAAGAACTATGTTTCAGTTGGCAATTCTTACTGTGGCCCCACGGAATGGCTACCAGTGTCATGACCTTGGGTACTGGTCCTGTGATCCCTGAGGGGAGTGGTTTGGGGGGAGGGTGGGCGGGGGACAGGAGGTAAATTCGATCTGGGGATCAAGTGAGTAGGCAGTATTCTTACCGGAAGAGTAGGAGGATGTTCGGCTGCTGGGAGAGCAGGGTACTTGCAGCCCCGCAAACCCCAGGCACCTCTGCGATCCCCTGTCTGAGTCAAAGCTAGTCTGTGGGCTGTGCCCCTGATCCTTCTGCCCAGAGGCCCGCTGGTACCAGCCACGCAGGTGCTCTGCAACTAAGGCCTTGTGGATGTTTTTGGTGATGTGCTCTGACTTGGCAGCAGCCTTCCTGGGCAGCCGGAGAGTTGCATATGGGTTGTGGGGCACCCGGTCGACCTCATCCTCATGAAAGGACCTGCTATAGTCCCTTTGGCGCTCATAGCCGTAGTGGGCCGAGGCCCGGTAGGAAGGATTGACACTGTACTGTCCTTCCGTGTCGTTCTCATAGACGTAGCCGCCACTGTAATAAAGATCGCACTCGGGATAGGGTGTGTACCCAGCAATATAGTAACTAGAAGAAGGTTGTTCCTGGCTCTTTGTGTAGACGCCATTCCTCAAACTATCCTTTTGTGCTAGGTTGGGCATGCTTCCTGAATTTGAAGTCGAAACACTCTGTTTCTTGGACCTTCTCCGGCCCCTGGCACGAGTGTCCAGAGTCTGGGTAGTGTAATAGGGGCCGGCAACGGGCGTCACGCAGTAATACTCTGTGCTTGACTGGCTGGTGTAGGAAGACCCATCATCCAGGATTTCTGTACTACTGCTTCTTTGGGATTTGGAGAGGGAGAAAAATGGCTTATCGTTGTCCATCTCAGACAGCAGATGGGACTGAGATTCAAGGCTTCCACTGCGCTGGCGACAGTGCTGGGCTGAAGATTCAGGTCTGCAGGAGGAGAGAGGCCAATTTGTAACAGAGGAAGAATGAAAGAAGGACCGAAATTTTACAAAATGAACATGGTGTTGAAGGATTTAATCACCCCTGAACTGCCATAAGACTCAAGGTTTCCAAAGCTGACTGCACAAGAGAATCCATTTTTCACACAATCCCTTGCTTGGTTCCCACACAGGTTCACTGTGTCATGGTCCAAATGAGAAAAGAACCAGGTTCTAACAACCATGCACTCCCAAGCCTCACTCGAGAGGAGGGAAGATATAAACTGATGATGCACAAGTTGCATCAAAGCCTAAAAAGAAAGCCCAGCGCATCTTTGGAGGTTCCTCTCTTCCAACAGGATAGCAGGAGATGCAGACAGGGTGGAGGGAGCACTGCCTGACTCTGATGCCAGACATATCTGGGGGAGTCATGGCTCTGCCATCTCTCAACTGTGCCAGCTTGGGTAAGACATATAACCTCTTGCAATCCTCATCCGTAAAATGAGGAGGGAAAGCAGGATCTGAGATCTACAGTTCGGCTTGTTGTATGGACTGAGTAATATCAGGCATATAGGGATGCCTGGGTGGCTCAATCGGTTAAGCCTCTGCCTTCGGCTCAGGTCATGATCCCAGGGTCCTGGGATCGAGCCCCGCACTGGGCTCCTTGCTCAGCGGGGAGCCTGCTTCTCCCTCTGTCTGCCGCTCCCCCTGCTTGTGTTCTCTCTCTCTCGCTGAGAAATAAATAAAATCTTAAAAAAATTAGAAAAAATATCAGGCATATAAAAGAGCTAGCAAAACCTTCCCTAAAGACGTCAAAGCATTGCTCAAGTCATTATATTCATCCTCACCACTGAATAGCAAACGGTGATGTCTGGTTGGGAAAATTAAGGCGCGCACACACACACACACACACACGCACACAAATCTCCTATCTACCCGCTCAAAGCATATTTTTCAATACATTTTCTTTGCCAACGTCACTGACCCGTTAAGTAGAAAATGTAGATCTGTAACACAGTCCTGCTGAATCAAGTGCCTTAAAATGATTAAGACGCACAACAAAGGAAAGCAAAACCAACAGTGGCAAAGTCATTGGAACAAAGTGCTCTTACTCCAAGTGGCTGGTGCTGTAGGCGTTGCGGGTCAGAACTGGGGTGGTGGGCATGCTCTGTCCGCCTGGGGGCCGCCGCTCCAGGGTTTTGTAAGGGCTGCCGTGTGTCGACAGCATTTCCCTGTGATGGGGAAAAGAAGAAGTCGGGAGATGATGAGCCTCGCGACATCTCTGGCAAACTCGTCATCAGGCGATCTGAAACTTACTGGAAGCTGAAGGAAAGGAGCATTGGAGAAAACAGGGCAGAGTGCCTTTGTGCTTTAGTATCCTTGATCTCTCTGAGTCATACGGATGAAGGAAAATGATTAAAGTGTTTTTAAAAAAGAGTATATTGAATAAAAGAGATCGAAAGCAACTAGAGCAGGGGCAGCAAAGCCTTTTCCTGTAAAGAGTCTAATAGTTAATATTTTTGGCTTTGCAGGCCAGATGTCCCAGTCCTTTACTGCTCTACTGTGCCCTTGAAGGACAGAAGCAGTGTAGACAACATGTAAGTGAATGGGGGTGGCTGTGAGCCAATAGAGATTGACTGTGGATACTGAAAGTCAAGTATCGTGTAATTTTCACGTCCCAAAATACTATTGCTTTTGATTTCCCCTCCAACTGTTTAAAAATAATAAAAACTATTCTTAGCTCGTGGGCCATATAAAAATATAAAATAAGTCGCAGGATGGATCTGGCCAATGGGCTGTTGTCTGCAGGCCCGTGGACTAGAAGGCAACATCTTTAAATCATTTTGTTCGCTACCCAGCACAGTGAGAACACAATTTGAAGTTAATTTTTTAATTAAATGTGGCTTTGATTACATTTTTACTTATTACAAAAGCACGTCAAGTTCATTGCAGAAAATTCTGAAAATACAGATAAAAAAGAAAAATTTAAATATCTATAATTGGAAGCCTCGGATATAGCCAATCAGATATTTTTACTTAGCATACTTACAGGCATTTGCAGTTTTTAACAACAAAAAAATATTATCTTACCCTATATTCTCCTTCAAAACCCACATTAAAAAAACTATCTAATGTTTTGTGTTGGTTAATATTCATTCATAATGTTATTTTAATGACAGTATAACATTCCACTGTAAGGATTTATAATTTATTTAAACAATTCACTAGTTGAGCATTTGGGTTGTTTTCAATTTGTCACTAGTGTAAACAATAATGTGATGAGCATCCTGTACTTAATTAATTCAATAGGAAAAAGTCCTCTAAGTGAAATTGCTGGATCACAGAGCAAACCCATCTTAAGCTATTAAGGAAGTAGGTATAGTACTTTTTAAGATAATGATTTCTGGTTATAATTTTTCCTTTTACTGCAATAGCTTTGTTTTCCCTAATATAATAAATATACTTGTCCAGGGCTGTCCAATGATGGAAATGTGTTATATCTATGCCAATATTATAACCATTAGCCCACATGTGCACCCATTAGCACTTGAAATGTGGCTAGCACGACTGAGAAAGTGAATTTTTAATTTTATTTACTTTTAATTGAACTGGCCAGCACAGTTCTAGACACTTGGATTTCTATTGTTTAAGGCAACAGTTCTAAGTGCTAATCTAACAGAGGGGCCTGATACGGTCTTCGACAAAGGAGAAATATAACAAGGTGCTATTTTCATAAGTGAAGAATTATTTAATCTAAATAATCTTCCTTTATTTTAAGACTAATTTCCAACACCTCCGCTGAGATGCAGTGTGACATACTGGTTAAAAGGTTCAAATCCCGATTCCAACATTTACATGAACCCAACAGGTTATTCAAGCTTTCTGGTCCTCAGTGTACTTATCTGTAAATGGTAATGACAGTTGTCATACCACCAGGATTGCGGTACAGATTAAATTCATTAATCCATATTAAAACACTTCGAACAGTGCCTGATATACAGTAGGCATTCCATAAATGTTAACTTCATTTTATTATTATTATGACAATGGCTGTATTTTTTTGATAATTACATGTCGTTTTTTCCCTGAAATCATGGCATTGTTTATTTGAACATTCTGATTAGGCAGAGTAAACATTTGGTAATCCTATCTTGGGTCCTATTTTTCTTTTTTTTTTTTATTAGTATTGATCCATGCAGCCAAATTCGGAGAATCACTGGTCTGTCATCTTTTTAAAATCTGGTGTTATTGCCCAGATAATATTTACCTGAGACATTTGAGAAAAAAGTCATATTGTCTATTTAACAGATTAAAAATGAGTTGAAGTCTCATTTCTATTTGAAAGATCAGAAGTCATTTCTGTCACTTGCACTGATAGAGTGGTATTTAATGTCAGTTTCCTGAGAGCATGGGTTCTGAAACTGAACTTAGGACATTATATCCAAATCCAGATTATAAATAATGCCCCTGGAACCTAACATAAATCCAGCAGACTTTAAAATATAGGAAACTGCCAAATGCTTTGAAAAGATCTCTTAGAAACACTTGCACTTGCTGTCAACAACAAATAACGGGGTTAGTTTCTATGCTTTGTTTTGCAAGCTAACCCCTTCTGAAAGGATAAATAGGGTGAATCCAAAAAGGGTCAACTATTTTGGAGGAAAGGTGTTATGGCTATGAGGCATCTGCCTTACTAATGCTGTGACTTCTCACCTGGACTGCCTGGTCTCCACAAACTGTTCATTGACGGACGACTTTCTGAAATGGATTCGCTCAATACCGAGAGACTTGGGGGGAAGAATTCTTGGAGAATGAGGTACTGAACTTGGTCGCTGCCCGGCAAGAGTGAAGGTGTCATTAGCTATAATAAGTAAATGAATGAATGAATAAGTAAGTAGGTAAATAAATAAGGCAATAAATACCTTGCCAGCCCTCCAAAAACCAAATCAGAAGATCTGATGTTTTTAGAAGTGTATTACTTTCAGGAAATTTATTTTTATACTGTATACACTAGAAAACGGAAATTACTGAATACAGCTGACCCCTGAACAACACAGGTTTGAACCGCATGGATGCACTTATACACGGATTTTTTTTTTTTCTGATAAATATAGTATAGTATAGTAAATGCATTTTCTCTTCCTTATGATTTTCTTAATATTTTCTTTTCTCTACCTTACTTGACTGTAAGAATACAGTATATAATACATTTAACATACAAACATGTGTTTATTGTTTAAATAAATAAGGCTTCTGCCAACAGTAGGCTGTTAATAGTTAAGCTTTGGGGTAGTCAAAAGTTATACTTGCATTTTCAACCATGGGGGGTGTGGCCACATGTAACCCCCACATAGTTCAAGGGTCACCTGTTCTCTTGTGGGCCTGATCCAACTTTTGCCAGTTTAGTAGGTACCACTCTGAGCAAAGAAATCATTCTGGTAGAATGGGTGATACTATAGCTTTTCTAGAGTTATATTAAAGAAAAACCCCAGTGTGTATAGGGCCAAAAGGAAGCTGGCCTGTAAAGTTGGTGTGGATCACTTTTGTTCACGTTTCAAGTTCTTACACCTCTTTGGTTGACCAGAGGCTCATCCTGTCATTAAAAGTGATATAACTGATTTATGCTGAGTCATTAGAGACCTGTTATGTCTCCTGTTGACATGTGCATTTTCAAAGAGGAATGGCAAGCATGACCCAACTTCAGCTCAAAGGAAGAATTTTGGAATGGTGGAGTTTCATGCACCATCAAACTTGGGGTGGGGATGGGGGAGATAATGCTGTATGGGTTAGTGGCATCCCAGAATTCTTTAAATTATATCAGACAGAGTCACTCCTCTGCTTAAGCACCAGGGATTCCAAGGAAGTACTCTACCATTCGATATGAAATCCATTCCATCATAAAATGTGTTGAACAAACACAGGCCATCCCAACAGATATGGCGTTCCTCTATGAAACCAATACAATGACATGAAACCCAATTTCTGCCTAAGGAAAATAAACTCCTAGCTATCCAGAATACAGGGATAATCAAAGTCTATGCTATATTTTCCAGTTTGAGATTAGACTCCAAATATATACGATGTCACCATTGGGAAAAGTTGAGTGAAAGACTCTGAATTATCTATGCAACTCCCTGTGAACCTGTAATTACTTCAAGAGAAAACATTAAAAAAAAATCCTACAGGGGGACGCCTGGCTGGTTCAGTCAGTAGAGCATGCAACTTTTGATCTCAGGGTCATGAGTTCAAGCCCCACACTGGGTGTGGAGCCTACTTAAAAGTAAAAAAAAAAAAAAAAAAAAATAATAATAATAGTAAATAAAAATGCTAATAAAAAAATTCTATAGAGGCTTACAAACCCTTACTGAGAGACTGGCTTAGTTGTGTAATAGTATTTTGATTTCCTAAGTTCAAGTGATTTGTATGTTACTGTATTTAATGTGTAGTTAGCCTTGGTAGAAATTAATCATAATCTCCCTTCCCCAACCATTCTGCATAAATGTAAGTTAGTTCATTCTACTTCTCCCAAAAGAATAACACATAGGCTTTACTTAAAGAAACTGTCTTAATATTTCAGAATATATAACATTTTAAAATGAAAAAGAAGAGCTACTCACAATCATCATAGGTGGTAGTGTCAGACAAGGAGCTGCTCTCTGATGGGATTATGTCTTCTGTGAATAAAAATAAGTGCCTTTAGAATCACAGAGCATTTATACACCTACAGTGAATTTAATAAAGCAATTCTCAATAGAGTCCATCTTATTTTTATTTAGTAAGTATAACTAATTACAGTGCATTAAGAATAATTAATGATTATAAGAATGGAATCATTTACTAGTAAAGATATAAACATCTTAGGAATTGTACAAATATGACACTGGACTAGTTCTTAAAATGGAACAGATTTAGGGGATCCTGGGTGGCTCAGTCACCATCTGACTCTTGATTTTGGCTCACGTCATGATCCCAGGGTCGTGAGATAAAGCCCCACATCAGGCTCCGCTCTCAGCACAGAGTCTGCTTGAGATTCTCTCTCCCTCTCTCTCTCTCTGCCCCTTCCCCCACTCATGCACTCGCTAAATAAATACATAAATAAATAAACAAATAAATAAAATCTTTAAGAAAAATGGGACCGATTTCAAGGCAGTTTTTTGTTTTCAACTAGTTTTCAATCTAGCTTCTACATGGGATGAAAACTTTACCTTATACATTGAGGGCTTACACCCAACAAACTGGAAAGAAAAATCATGCCATTCATGTCATAAATGCTAAGTGTTCTGTAAAATACACTTGAACCCTCATTTGAAAATCTGCTGTTAGTATAAATTATTTTTTGACCCCTCCCCGAAGAAAAGGGCCTTTTCTTAATAGGTGAACACTTTGTGGTGCATGAGCTTTTCAATTAGACCCAGGTTTCTCACGTGGCACTAATGCCATTTTGGACTGGATAATTCTTTGCTGGGGGGAGCTATCCTTTGCATTTTAGGATCTCCAGCCTCCACCCACTGTCTAATAGAAGCACAGCCACGCCCAGTTTTGACAACCAAAAATGTCTGTACACATTGCCAAATATTCCCTGGGGTGCAAGACTGCTCCTGGCTGAGAACCACTGAATTAGACAGACCTGGGTTCCCATCTTGGTTTTGACACTTACTGGCTGTGAGACCTTGGGCAAATGACTTAATCCCTCTTACCATCACTTGGCTCAACTAAAATGGGAATAAGAATAGTATGTAGTATGCAGTGCTAAGGTGAATGGTAATTAAAATAATGGATGTAAAGCCTTAGCCCAGCTCCTTGTACAGGACAAACACTCAATAAATATTACCGGTAGGTTTGCTTTTATTACCTAGACACAGCATTCTGGTGGTTGGAAATACCCATAATGCTCCTAAGTATTACTGCTGCTCATCAGATGTTAAAAAATGTATTTAGCAACAAGAATCATCTCAGATGTGTTGATCCGCCTTGGCAAATCATTCCACACACAGGGTCAAGTCCTGGCAAGGTTACAGGCAAATACAGCACCTTCGTGTAGGCTTCAATGCCATTAGGAAGGGAATCTCTCCCATCTGATCTCAAATGTTAATCTCCATCAGAGCCGGGCAGACTATCTCTTAATTGGACACACAGTGGCGTTTGAAGGCAAGGTGCCAGCATAGTCAGCTGTCAGGCACACTTAAAAAAAAAAAATCTACCCAATATATGCTCAACCATTGGCACCATCTGCTGCCCAAATGTCACTCGTTGTAAAGGAGATCACTCAAATCTTGCACAGTTTGGGGATGAATGGGCCACAACAAATGGTTATGAAAGTTAAGTACACTGCTAATCACCCATCTCTGTAGGTCCAGAATGTAACCACCTCCAAAGCCAACTGGATTTCTCATTCAGAGTCAAAGCCATCCTAAATTCTCCAGCTGTAGCTGACGAACACTTGTGTGTTGATGTCTGTGTATTCACTTTCCAAAAGCCGTATCTCTGCTTTATAAACCATACCGCCCTAAACCCGAGAATGCGCTAAACCTAGTCACCACATTTCATCCAGTCTGACATATATAATTATTTTATGTTTCAGTAAAACAAGAAAAAGTATTGCCAATTGTAACTGTAGTACACCATCTAGTATAAAAATTATTCAAATTTCACAGATGTTTAAATGTGAAAAAAAAATAGTCTTGGAATCAAAGAAATATAATCATATTTCAACCAACAATCAAGGCTGAAAACCATGCCGATAAAGTAAGGCCAACTGGACTTGAAATCTACCTGAATGAGATTTTCAGTGTATTTTTTTTCCTGAATATGAAAATCCTAAGTATATAATGTCGAGAATTTTTGAAAATACAGAAAGTATTAAAAGAAAAATTAGTTACTTGAAATTCCACAACTACTAGTATTTTGAAATATTTCCCAACCAGTTGTTGTATGTAGATATTTATACGACGTCAGGATCATGTCGTGGTTACGGTTTAATACCCTTTGCATTTCATGTTCTATCACAAGCATTTGTCCACAGCTTTAAATAGCCTCCACAATGACAGGATGGTAAGAGATCTTTTCACAAATGTTAGATAGGTCCTTAAAAAAAATGTTATGTCCCCGCATGAAAAACCTTTGAGAAACGACTGGGTAGGCCTAGCACTCTTACCACTCTGTGCTATCAACTCTATTTCCTGCAGTGATGTCAGGCCAGTTAAAGGGGATTACAAACCAATATTGCTATGAATGCTCCTTCATCCTGAAAATGAAAGCAATGCAATAGTATAGTATTACAAAAGTGAGAATGTCACTGAACACCACATTTACGCACTTGCAAGACTGACATCCCAAACCATTTTTACCCTAAGAAACTTAACTTTTAAACCTGTTCTTTCTTTTATCTCTCACCAAATGAACTAACTTGGAAATGCTACGTACCATCACGAACATTGACTATGTGACTGGAAAAACCTTACTGATTACGAACCTGGTAAAATAACCGTTGCTTTCTGGCTGGGTTTCTTTCCACATCTGATTCGGTATTCATTTATCGCGTTTTCAATCTCCTGAAGCTTTTTCACCGCATCTGTGTAATCTTGCTTTCGTTTTTTCTTCACGGTTTTACAAAGGTCTGGCTCGTTGGCAAGTTTCTTTGCAGCTTCAACCAGCTTTTGCTGTATTAGGAAATTGCTCTCCAGTTCTTGCAAAGCAGGATCCTGCATTTATACAATGATACTGGTTCTTGTACATTCTCAGATCAGATGCTCTTTGAGAATAAAACCTTCCTAAGTTTACTGCATAGGTATCTTCAAACACTTTTCTAGAAGACAAGACCTCCCTCAACCATTTACTTACACTCCTCACTACTCCGACTTTTTTCCTTTTAAAGAAGGGAATGGCCTTTCATTCATGTAGTTGGTTGGGTGAAGATTATATTTTTCAAGGAGAGATTCTTAACCCAAGATTCACAGACACAGAAGGTTATATTCACATACATAGCTTTAGAAACAGATACATTTGGGTTTGATTTCTCTTTCTGGTGGTTCCTGCTTCCGTGACCCTGGAAACACTGCTTAATATTTTAATGTTGCAGGTTATTTTCATTCTGCATCTCCATTTCAAATAAGAGAACATCTACCTTGTAAAAATATGGCAAAGATTAAATGAGATTGTGTGTGTTCATTGCTTAGCTCAGGACTGGGTATACTCAATAAATTGCTGAGCTCAGGGGCGCCTGGGTGACTCAGTCGGTTGAAAGTCCAACTCTTGATTTCGGCTCAGGTCACGGTCTCAGGGTCATGGAATGGAGCCCTGTGTCGGGCTCCGTGCTCATCAGGGAATCTGTATGAGATTCTCTCCCTGTCCCTCTGCCCCTCCCCCTGCTCGTGCTCTCTCTAAAAGAAATAAATACATCTTTTTAAAAACTTGCAAAGCTCACTCTATTATGGATGGACACTGCTATCATTTTCTACAGCCAAATGGCTAAATTTGGGCAAGAAACAGGAGTAGGGGCCTACGATCTGATGACATGCAAATAAGAAAGTACACTTTATACTGGAACTTTATTATACCTGAATGCTGTACATATATTATGTCACTTACTACTCCTCGTATCCGTTAGCGGAAAGAACAAAGATTAGCCCCATTTTATGGATAAGGGAACCGAGATCTGAGAAATGACATATCAGAAAGGGCAAACGTATTCATCAAAGGCTTCTCTGTTTTACGTGGAAGCGTCTAATGCTGATGCTGGAGTTCTTCATTCTTATGGTCATGGTTCTCAGTTATAAACATTTGGGGTTTGTTTAACACTCTCTATGCTTGGGAGGAGTAAAGTAGTGAGAAATAACTCAACTGTAATTGGACTGTGCATGAAAGAAAGAATTCGATTTGGTCTACTATATCACTTTCAAGTGGCGAGATAGAAAGGTACAGCACGGACTCAAAAACCAAAGAAACAAGTCAGCCACATTCAGCTGAGGGCTTTTCTGTCCGGCTGTTAACAGAAATGCTCAGAGCTGGTGCTCATACCTGTTCACTTGGCAGCAGGTTGTCATCCAATTTGAACGCAGTGCCTACACGCCTTCTGACCTGAGGCGGTTTCTCACCTACGCTCAGCGGATATTCTTTTGGCATTTTGCCGGTGAGCTCCTGTAAAACAGGACAGAATCGAGAGGGGGATAATTGACATTGGCCAGATTGTCAAACACAATGTGACAAGTCCCCCAAAAGCAGAAGACACTCACAGCCTCCCGCAAACAGATCTTCTTAAGCTCCTCGACTTTTTTCAGGAGTTTTTCCTGCAAGAGCTTTTCCTTCTTCTTGAGCTCCAGGATTTTCTCTCTCTTTTGCTCCTCGCTAACTTCTGAGTCTTGAGAACCTGGAGGGATTGGAAGGGAGGGCAGGGAAGGTTTATACAAGGCATGTTTCCTTCCTTTTTTAAAGGACAAAGGATTTTTAAGCCCGACCTGCTATTAAATAATAATTTATTTCTTTTCTCCTTGTTTCCGAACATAATAAAAGGAAACTGGAGAACATTTTCTCATGCTTCTGGGCATCCAACACAGCCTGGTAATTATATATACCTTCTGTATTTTGGCTCAGTCATTCTAGAAGCAATGATAAAATGCTTAATGTTTCAGACACACTCAAGGAAGAATTTCAATTTTCTGAGCAAGAGAGAAGGTAAGATGTTCCTGGAGATAGTTGCTTAGAATGTCCTTGCAGAAAGCAAGCAAGCCAAGCAAAGGAGTGTTCTGTGCCTCAGATTAAGAGTTGACAATAGGATTTAGATGGGAAAATTCATCTGAGTTCAGTTATATATACTTGGTGATAAGAGATTCCAGAATTTGGAATGAATCTCTCTCATGGTACAGTTCAATCATTAACTTTAAAATGTCACCTCTGTCCACATATACAGGTACAGAGGAACGGCTTCAGGGCAGCAATCACACTGGGAGGTGGGGTTAGGGTGAGGTTTGAAGCTTGTAGTCACGTTTGACTATATATTAAGTAGAGCATTAGACAACTGTCTGAATCAAAAACTAAATATTGGGAGAAGAAGAAGCTGATAGAATAGATGGGGAGAAAATGTCCTTTCAAGTTACCCTGAGGAGTTCACTATCTTTGTAACCAGTGTTGTTTATGCAAGCTGACTATTTATAATTTAACTTTCCTTTTACTTTTTAATACATTGGTTTATGCTGCATGCTGCAGGTTTTGATAGGCTTACTTACTCCCCAAATAATGGGTCTAAAATGCGTTTAAAAGTGGTTTATGACCCCCCAAAGTAGTTTAAGACCAAAAAAAGTGAAAAATAAAAATCATCTGTACTTTCCCAAAATGTTACCTGAAGAGATTAAACTGCCATTGCTCGCCATGATGAACTGAGTTTTGGCCTCCAGTGTCACCATTTTGGAGACCCTCGGTGTTCCTGTCTCGGTCAAATCCATCGCAATATCGTCTAAACTCCTGGCTGAAGGAATTTTTGCCTAAGGGGTATACAACATGGAAACAGAATTCATTCAACTGAACTTATTTCAAATTAATAAAATGATTAAGTTACTATGGAATAAGTATGTCAACACAGAGGACAATTTAGAATTTTTACATGCCCAAGTGACACTTCAGAAGAAAAAAATACAAGACTTAAGCTTTACAACGAAAATGTTTAAATATGCATGAATCTCTCTCATGGTACAGTTCAATCATGAACTTTAAAATGTCACCTGTGTTCACGTATACATGTGCCAAAGAAAAGTTGGCACGTCTCACAACTTCTAAATCAGGCTATATACTGCTCCTCTTTTCAATGTAAGAAAAATTAAAACAGTTGGTCAGAAAGTTTAAAAAGCAAAAACTCAAAGAACAAAATCCCTTGTGCTTGCATCTTTTCTGAGGAAGCTTATCTTCTGAGCAGAAAGCAAATGAAGGAGGGAAGTCTGTTCCTATAGAAACGCTCTAGTGACTTACTTTGCTTTGCTTCCGGTCCAAGTAAAACTGATGCTGACTAATTGCCATTACCCAGATGGACTTGATGAGAGAAGGGTTTGCATACCACGTTTGCACGAAGAGGCCACTTTGCCCAAAGGTTCTTCTTGACACAGAAATCCTGAAAGATTAAGGAAAGCATTCGATATATTCACCTCTGGCCCAGCACACCACAAAATGTACCCAGTGAGGAATGTGACCATGAAGTATCTTCTTATTTGTTTTCCTGCTGCCACACTCGGATGTTGAGAGGAGCCAAGCTTCTGATTTTCTCCTTTTATGAAGAAACCCGTTGCACCTGGATAATCTTTTTTTTTTTTAAACTAGCATGTTCAAAAATGCATACGCGCATACTCCAAAGGGTAAGAACTACTCAAATAAGGGGCTGTACTAAAAACATTTACTTAAAAACCAGAGGATGTGTGACCATCACAAGAGGTCAGGAATCAAGGTGATAATATTTCAAAGATAATGCAACCGAGAGGGCAGGGTCAACACCTCCCTCAAGGTAAACAGCATTTCAGATCTAGGTAGACTTATGCAGCTCTGACATTATCAGAGGATGAACATGATAATATTGTCTGCAGATATGCAAGTCTGAAACTGGTCCAGTGTACTGCTTATGTACCAGATAAGAAGAGGAGAGAGGGTCAGAGGAGGAGAGGGTGCAAGGAGAAGGAAGGGGGGGCAGGCAGACGCTGTGGGGAAGGAGAGAGCAGGGTACCAATGTTCTTTGTAGGAATTTGGCTTATCTCTTGGTCCTCTTTTTGTCACAGCTGTTTCCCCAATCCCTCTGACCTCCAAGCATCCATAAACGTATCTGAAAGGCAAACACTGAGGACTGATAATGAATTCCTCTGAAGAGCTCGGAGAGCCTCCAATCCTGACTTCAATCTGTGGCAGTAACTTGGCAACTGTTGTTTTAGAAGTGGCCAGGAAAACCAAATTAAAAATATGAGCAAAGGATCTGAACAGGTATTTCTCTAGAGAAGATATACAAGTGGCCAAAGAGCACATGAAAAGATGCTTAGCCATCATTAGTCATGAGGGAAATGCCAATCCAAGCCAAAATGGGCTATCACTGTACGCCACTAGGGTGACTATTAAAAAAACAACAAAAACACAACTATAAATAACAAGTGTTAGGGAGGATGTGGAGAAAAGGGAACCACAGACGTTGTTGGTGGGAATGCAAAATGGTAGAGTTACCCAGCAATCCCCCTCCCAGCTCTACCCAGGAGAAATGAAAACATGTCAGCACAAAAATGTGCACATGAGTGTCCCTGGCAGCAGGGTTACTGGGATTGTCACCGCGACCATATAAAGAAAAGGCTGTCGTCCTCACCTCCGTGGATCGTGAACTTCAACGGCGAATTTTTTCTCACGGAAATATAGGTTCTCCAGCTGTTTCCATTGGAATAACTACAAAATCAAGAATGCAGAAAAGACGCACAGCTTTAATTAATGCTGATTTTTCCTAAATCTGGAACTCAGCTTCATCATCAAATAATCAAGAAGGTACACTAAGGCGAAGCACAGATATATGATGCAGTCTTGTTGCAAATCAACAACCTGAAACCATTTTATTCCTTTCTCTGACAGTAATCTTCACCTCAGGAGTAAATCTACCTTGAACGCTAAAACCAGGCCAGTGTGGGGAACATGCATACTCTTTTTCCTCTGACTCAACTAAATAAAAATAGTTAGGAAATCCTCACAGATTCCAGTAAGCACATGCCTTCTGATCAAAGATGTTGACTTCATATTCAAATGGAAAGTATTCAAAGGGATGTTTCAGCAGAACCACGGATGAAATTTCAAAAGAATGCAAAGTGAAAGTAAAACGGGACCCCAAGCAGGGGTAATTCTCTGTGATACCAGTTTCCCACCTACGAGAGTTCCCCTAAATGCGACATAAACCTAGTGCCAGGAACTGGAGCAGAGGTGGGGAGGGGAGTAATGTGGGGTTGCCCTCTTGGTTTCTGAGTTAGAGCCTCCAGTTTTTGTAAATAGAACCCACTTCTATATTCCCACTGCTGACCTTCTTTTTTTTTTTAAAGATTTTTTATTTATTTATTTGACAGAGAGAGACAGTGAGAGAGGGAACACAAGCAGGGGGAATGGGAGAGGGAGAAGCAGGCTCCCCGCAGAGCAGGGAGCCCGATGTGGGGCTCGAACCCAGGACCCTGGGATCATGACCCGAGCCGAAGGCAGACGCTTAACGACTGAGCCACCCAGGTGCCCCCCCCCCCACTGCTGACCTTCTAATGCTGCACTCGGTGTCATTTGCCAATTGGTTGGAAGAAAGAGAAGTGAGCTAGCAACGTGCATTTGAAAATCAAATAATTTGTAAAAAGCAGCCCACTCCCGAGGCCGAGTGCCCTGCTGTATTTTCTTTCCCAACCCCCTGGTACTAGCCTGAGCCTCAGCTTTTCCTCTCAACTTGGAATTTGTCCCACTATTGATGATTAGTAGACTTTGGCCGGAGTTTGAATCTTAGGGGAGCATTTGAATTGTCTAATTGCAAAGCACCATCAACACAACCATTTCCTGAAGTACAGGAGCCAAGATTTTCACGAACATGTGAACCTCACGTAAAGGAACAGCACGAACTACAAGTTCCTATGCACATGTAACCAGGAGACAAAAGCGTTCAACCTGGACCCCCAACCCCAAACACAGTGAGAGAAACCAGCACACGCTAAGAACACAGCCCTTCGTGGTCTGATCACACAGTCAGTGTAACTACAACAATCACCCAGGTGGCAAGAGTTATTAGTGAAAGCTTAAAGCTACATACCCATTTCCTAAAACGTCCGTAGACTGGATGCTTTCATTTCTTTTCATCCAGATTCCAAAAACAGGACAGAAATGTGAAGGAAAATCCCAAAGCTCGCTCCACCTCCCCTCTCCCAGACAGCAGCTCCGGTGAGTTCTGAGTTTCATAAGACACCGAGGTGTAACTCAATTTCACAAACAGAGCCTCCCACGGCTGACACGCTACCAACATCAGCAACTCTAGCGGGTGACACCTCCCCAGTTCTACTCCTTCCTCCAATCAGGGAGAAAGAGGGCGAAGTTCTCCCTGGCAGATCTTCCCAGAAGGGAGACACATTCTTTTAAATGGGCCGGAGCGGGGATCCTGATGATACTTCCCGGGAAATAAGCTGCTTCGAATCCAGGCACAAATTTCACTGGAGACTGTCTCAGGGAGACATTGCTACCCCAGGTTTACTCACCCTGGGCATGAACAGGTTCTACAGGAAGAACCACAATGCAGCTCAGCTGTGTTTTTCTTTGCGTCCATTCCCACACACATAAAAACCAGGGCCGGACTTGAAACATGATCTCTGAAAGCCACCACCTCCCCCTCTTATCACTTACAAATGGGAAATACTAGAGCTTTTGCCTCCATTCAGCAAGTCCCTACATCGAGAGCAAACATCCTCCCTGCAGGCAAAAGCCCTACTTAAACAGTGAAGGGCTCCAGGTTATTTAAGGAATTTGAAATAATGAGATGGCAACTGGGTTTGCAAAAGAAGTTAATGGTACGAGACTGAGAGTCTTCAAGTCTAGAAGGCAAAGCTGTTTCCCCACCTGAAATCTTAAAAGTTTATGGAAAATGGATTTCATAGATGTGCCTGTAATAGCCTAAGTGAACTGGAATGACACAGACTTAATTCCCGGTGGCCGTCGCCGCTAGGGTGAGGATGGTGGAGTGTACCAAGGGTTTGCATTCTGGTTCCATCACTTGTTTTTTTATGTGTGTGTGTGGGGGGGTAACTTGCTTAACTTCTCTGAGTCTCAGTTTTCTCATCTGTAGAATGGGAGCAACGCCTGCTTCAGAGGGTTGTTGGAAGGCTTCCGTGAGGTTACATTTATGAAGCACTTATTCCCAGCGTCTGGTTTAGAATAAACATTCAGTAAGTGATAAAGCTAGTTGTAACTGTTATGAAGGACACTCCGTCCAATCCCCTGTTATCATGTCTTTGTGAGGATGGGGGACTGCCATTAAATAGCAGAAACAGAAGTAGAAAGAGCTGTCTGGATCCCACATCTGTCTTTCCACTGACGAGAACCAGTCAAGTTCTTCTGTTGACACATCGGGTTTCCAATTCTGTGAGTTTCAGCCTCTGTAAAAACTGCTGTATCTCTGTTGATTTCATCGGTGGTTTCCTGATACACCCTCTGGGTAGGAAATCTGTTCACTGTTCCTGTATCGCGGAGGTCAGAGAGGAGGAGGGAGGGGTGGGTCAAGGGCACGCCCACAGACAGACGCATGGCAGCAAGCTCCCTCCTGTCTGGGGTACCCAGAAAAGGAACGTGCCAACAATGCTGAGGAGTGTGCACCTGCCACAGGCCGGGCGGGGGGGGGACCTCCCAGGCTAATAAAAGACTGAGGGAAAGCCTCGGACAGAAAGGATCAAACTGTCTTTTTGAATCTTAACAAATCAAAATTAGAGGTCACCCAAAGGTGTAACACCAGACCAGGATGGAAAAGGCATCATCAGAGGCTTTTTTTTTAATAGCACTTATAATATAGGTTAATCATTTAACTGCAAGTTCACATGGAAATGACTAAATTTGGGATAGTCACAGCTGTACTGTATGACTGTACATCAGTGACTCACATCGGGTGATCCCTTGCTGTAACTTGAAGCAAAACCAAATCACTGTACTATTGATTTATGCTTTTTTCATTAAAAAAAAAGTTATACTAGATGAATGTACTGTTAGTACTCATGATCAAGTGAGTGGATGAGTTTTGCCTTTTGGAGTCCCACAAAGACAGAATTTTGCAGGATCATGGGCTTTTAGAAAGCCAAATTGACCACCTTCTATCCAGCCATCCTTCTATCCATCAAATGCTTATGTGCCTGAGAGTGAGTCTGCCCAACAGCCCTACAGGGAGTTACTACTTAGAGCCTCATTTTGTAAGACAGACCACTGAGGCTCAGAGAGGTTTACATAAATTGTCCAAGGTCACAAAGCTAAATGGGGGCAGATCTGGTATTCACACCCAGGCACAACTAGGCTCCCCAAACCCCACTGCCTAACCAAAGTACCCCATCCTGCCTCACTCATCTGGGAAGAGGACTCAATGGAGATTTGTTTTTTTGTGTTTTTTTTTTTTGACAAAAACTTGGAGTAATTCTCAGATCGACCTCACAAGGAAAAAAAACCCCAGCAGTTATAACAGCCATTTGCAGAAAAGGACTCTGGGACCCTTAAATTTTACTTGCATTAGTGGTTCTCAACCAGCAATGATTTACATCACTCCCTACTCTCATCCACAACCCTTGGGCCATTTGGGGAATATCTGGAGACATTTCTGGTTGTCACACTGCAGGAGGGACAGGTGCTATGGGCAGCTGGTGGGTAGAAGCTGGGGATGCTGCTGAATATCAGGCTATGCTCAGGACAAAATCATCTGGCCCCAAATGTCAACAGTGCAGAGACTGAGAAAGCCTGATTCAGAGGATAATTTTTGGTGATATACCTATGCTTTGGTAGATGGAGTGTGTTGATGTAGAAGATGAAATGTTTGCTCCAAAATAATGAATGCTGGGGTCCTATTTTTCTCAGTTAGGTAATCCCCTTAGGAACAAATGGTTGTTCAGATTTTCTAAATGCAAATGTTACCCACCAGAGGGACTGAACACCACCCATCAGACTAGAAGAGGCAATGCTAACAGTCAGGTGTGCCGAACAAAAATGTTATAACATACCAAAATGGGACGTACTCCGGTAGCAAAAATTACCTTTTGAGATGTGATATCATAACCCTCCATACATGAAACATCACGTCTTAAATGCAAGGAGTACAACACTCAGAGTATTTTAGAAAAAGTTTAGATGAAGTTCTGGTCATCAGGAAATGCATAATATAAAACTCTGACCATCCAAGGGGATGTGATTCCCCCAGATTTCCTCTGTGGCTGAATCTCTAACCTCCCAGGGCCGACCTAATGACTTCCTATTAATACTTGCAGTAGAGGGCTCCCCCCACATGGATGGTACAACCAGGGCCGACCTGCTGCTGAGGGGCACCTGCATGGCTCATTTGGGGGTTTACAACTGACATCCCTTCTCACAGCTTGGTGTCTAGCCCAGTTATTAAATATTTCAGTAAAATCCCTAACTTTAAATATAATTCTGTCTTTCCAGATGGGCTGTCAGGTCCTTAATGACAGGGACTTGGCTTTTTCCTTAAATGGAATAAAGAATATAAAGTACTAGCTCAGGGTCCTTGTACATGGGCTCAATACATTGTTTTTGTTGTTGTTGTTAAATGTAGAACTGGGGAAAACTGTACTCTCTTGTTAGAAATTTGTTCCCTAAGGATGAATGAATGAAAACCAAACCAATCTTTGGTCATAAGTACAAAGCGAAGAAGCCTTTACTGTTTATGCCCCTTCCTAGAACATTTTTGTCACAATGCTTTCTCTACGCATTGTAGATAAATGTCTAATGTGGCATTTGGACAAGTCAATCCTATTAAAGTACTATCTTTCGGGGCACCTGGGTGGCTCAGATGGTTAAGCGTCTGCCTTCGGCTCAGGTCATGATCCCAGGGTCCTGGGATCGAGCCCCGCATCGGGCTCCCTGCTCAGCGGGGGGCCTGCTTCTCCCCTTCCCTCTGCTTCTCCCCCTGCTCATATTCTCTCTCTCTATATATATCTCTGTATCTCGAATGAATAAATAAAAAAAAAAAACCTTAAAAAAAATAAAGTACTATCTTTCATTTCTCTGTATGTGCCAACAATTCAGCCATTCGGTAAATGCCTGGAAATACAAACTAACAGATTAAACAATGAAATTGAATGGTTTTGCCTGTCCAGCAGCCACTTCCTCTTCTTCAAACACCATCTTCTGTTTCTACAGAGAAAACTCTCAGCCTTTAAGCTCTAGCTATGGCGGTATCCTCCCAGTTTTATGACGTGGCTACCCCCTTCCCATCTGCATACGTGTCAACCCATTCTTCATAGCCTGTCCCCTTCCCACCCTTCAGGACCCAGTTTAAATGTCACCTTTCTCAACGGCCTTCCCTGAAGCCACTGAGGGTTCCACACCCATCCCATTATTGTCCCTCCATTTTGTTTCCACGAGAAACTATCCAAAATTTATCATCCTGTTTTATTTCTTTGCTCACTCATTAGTTTCTCACTGACCATCCCCCTAAAAGACTTCAGAGAAAACAAACACAGTGTGACAGAAACTACTTATCACCCACAGGATCTTTTTTCCCTCCTTCCTTTTAGTAACAAAACACCCTGAGTTATGGCTTTGCCCATGGCCACCCACCCAAAGACTACCCTTCCCAGCCTCCCTTACAATTAGGCTTTATGACTAATCAGGCTGCTTGCCTTGAATTCTTTCCATCTGCTTGCCAGTTGTGAAATGGAAATGGAGACTCACCAATGCCCAACCGATTCTCTGAGAGTTCCTTGTCTTAGAAGAACTGCTTAAAATCCTGTGATGAGCTTACAGGAGGGGAAGAAAAATATCTACAGTCTTCTATAAATCAGAATATGGTAGGAAGGAAAAAAAAATCTACTCGGTAAAATTAGTCACTAACCCATTGGGTCCTCACAACGATCTTTGAGGTAGATAGAGTAGACAGAATTATTGGAATTTGAAAGTTGAGGAAATAAAGACCCAGAAAGGTTGAGTGACAGCTCCAGGTCAGCCAACCAGTAAGCAGGAGTGCAGGACTGGTTTCTTATTTCAAACCCATGTAGGATTTGAGCTCTCCTCCCAGTGACTCTGCAGAAGGCTTTAATGATTAGATTGATTATTGGTGTGGCTGGAGCTTAATTAGACACTTTACAAACAGGATGGACTGGTCCCCAGTTGACATTCTCTAATTCCATTCTTTTCTTCCACACCATACATTATTATGTACTGACGTAGAAGGTGTGACTGGACAGCACATGTTCCTTCTTCTGCAGCTAAGCTCATCCAGAACTTAAGCAGTGTTAGAAGGAGCAGCCCCATCGAGCTCCCTGGTGAGGCGGCAGCAGGTGGTGGAAAAACCAGGAGTGGCGAGAAATGTCAAGATGGCTGTGCTTATTAGAAAAGTAAGCAAGTCCCCGAGTTTAAATGAAATGAACCCTGTACTTTCATGACAAGGAAACAGGAAGACTCCTGTGCTTGTGACTTAATTCATCTGGCTCTAGGCATTTGGGAATTCCAATAGTTTAAAAAAAAATCAGTTAACAGAAGGCTAAGTACTCTTTCCCCACCCTGAAATGCCCCGGGGTGATGATGCACATCACAAGACTTGGTTAGCAGTTATAATGCACAAAGATACTAATCTTGAAAGGCATTTTATCCCACCAAGGTCTGCTGGTGACACCCTGGCTGGCATGACTTTTTTATTTCTCCCATCTCTGACAGGGTCTGGTTTTCCCAGGTCAAATAACTTGCTGGAGGACTACGAATCAGTCATGACATCTATCAATACTTCACTTAGCCACTGGCCCACTCTACCTCTTTGTGAAGAAATGACATTTTTCCTTGAAATACTGAACGAGCAATAAAAACCTAGGGAACACAAGCTTGCATTTTTGTTTTAAATGTAAAACTTCACTGTTTTTAAGTTCAAATGTCCTACGATTTGAAATTAAGTTCAGTTCTGGTATGTTTTCACATTCCATAAGAGTTTGCAATGACATATTTCATGCATAAAGGGAGAATTAAAAAGAAAAAAAACTGCTTGTGATCTGAATTTTTAAGACCCTGAATTTTTGTGGTTTGTTACTCAGAATTTTAAAATTCTCTTAATTTGCATCATGCCTCAGGGCATTACAGTTAATAAATTGGCACAGAGTGCTTAAGAGTCTCTGAAAACAGAAAATCTGAGTGTGGACTCTTAGAACGCTAGGGCTACGAGTCTGTAGCAATGTTGGGTCCTTCTCTAACCAAGCCTATTTCTCATACCTTTTTAAATTGTCTTTCTCTGTCACTACCAACGAACAACAACCAGTTGCGTAGTGATGACTGTGTATGCTGAATATAATCTCATGTAATGCTTACAAACACCCTATGTTGTCAGTTGTATTACCATGGTGCAGATGAAGACACTGAGTTTAAAGAGAGATTAAAAAAACATGCCCAAGGTCACAGAGCAAACAGACACCACACACCAAAGACAGGCCATGGGTTGCTTCCCAAATTCTTGCTCTGCATCATTATGCTACACAGACGGAAAACTTTCCCCCATGACTGGCAAAAGCCTTAGAGCCAAAATACATGAAGAATACTTGCTGGGTGTTCTAGCAGGTACGAGAAACATTGTCCCCAACATTCCTAGGCTACAACTAATAGACATTATATGGAAAGGGCAGAAAGCTTCAGCTTGTGGGCCTCAGACAAACATTTTTTTTCAAAATAGGCTTTGGCATTAGTCAGTCTCTCTTATTATTGGCAAATCTTTCCCCTTCTGGCCTGTTTTCAAGCTACGTAATTTTATAACTCAGCAGGCATGTGTAACAAGCAGCTCAAGAGGCTGAGCATCTCCAAGGCCTCCCATTCCAGCCTTTGTTTCAGGGTTTGCCAATCTTGACCTTCATTCCTGCTCGGCCACTGGTAACTTGCTGTGTGCCCAGGTCATGCAAACAGCTGAAGCATGATCCTCCTTTTTACAAGTCAGTGCTCACGGCCTTTTAAATTATGGCCCTTTCATTTGGACCAACTGGGCCAGGGCAGTGACTTGTAGAACATCCTCCCTCCAATTAAACCCATAGGTTGTTTGGCCATGGAAAAATAAACAGATGGAAGCAAAATCCATTGTCGGGTTTTAACAGAAGAAGGAGGATGCAAACAGTGGTACAGTGGACGGCTGCAAAAATAACCAACATAGAGAAGACGAGGCAGTGGTAAACAAGATGGCCCCGTTAGGTCCTTTTTGAATTGAATGGCACATCTTGAAAATGAAAGCGAAAACTCTGCCAATCGAAAAAAGGAAGTGTCTTCTGATCCTTGTCTCAACTCTGGGTTGAACAAGCAAGGCTGATTGTGATCAGTGTCAAACAATATTGACCAATTCCTATGAAACTGTGAATGTAAAGAAGGGGCTGTGAGTCATAAGCAACTGAGAGGAAATTCGCTGCAATATTTACTGTGCAGATTCTGATTCACCATTATTTTGGGAGAAAGTCTGGTTGTTTTTAGTAGATACATTTATATTCTGCAGGATTCTCAATTTCATGAAGCCACATTCGCTAAGAGATGACTTGTGAGTTGATTTAAGTTATATATGACATGCAAGATTCAGCGAAACCAGTGAGACTCCTGAATGTTATTTCTTTTTATTTATTTATTTATTTATTTATTTATTTATTTGAGAGAGAGAATGAGATAGAGAGCATGAGAGGCGGGAGGGTCAGAGAGAGAGAGGCAGACTCCCTGCTGAGCAGGGAGCCTGACGTGGGACTCGATCCCGGGACTCTCCAGGATCATGACCTGAGCCGAAGGCAGTCGCTTAACCAACTGAGCCACCCAGGCGCCCCGTGAATGTTATTTCTTAAAGTAAAATTCAGCAGAGAAATAAATTACCAAAAAATGTTAATACAGGTTGAGGTCTACCTCAAGAAAACACGATAAGCAATGATTTGGTATTATAAAATAGATAAACTAGGGATTAGTTATATGCCTTGACTGGGATTCATTATGCTCCTTCTCCCCACCATGGACCCCCACAGTTAACAACCATAATGTCCATCAAAAGCGAATCAGTATTTGTATGTATTTCCACATATTGGATACTGGGCAGCTTTAGACCGAGTGAAGAGAGATGTGTTTATAAAGTAACCTGGAGAAATAGCACATGGGATGAAATCGTGTGCATAGGAAGACTTCTCTCTCTGGAAAGCTCAGGATATACACTGACAAAGTCTCAATGAACTGTGGTTATCATGGGGAAGGGGTGAACAACATTATTCATACTCTTCCTGGAAATTAAGTAAGTATACCTTACTTCAATTGACCTTAGTCACAGGGCTTATAGAGACACCATTCTGTTATAGGATTACAAACACGCTGTCTTCCTGTCCCTCACACAGATGGATATAGGTTATGAAATGATATTTTATTTTTATCAGTATTTTCCAATAAGAAGCCTCAATGCCCAGCTAGTCTGCTCCGGGAGGGCAGGACTGGCATTTGAAGGGGGTGAGCCCTGGGCCACCCCTTTGTGTTGTCTGTGTCAGCCTCACAGTCATAAAATGGGGAGAAAAGAGGAGCTTAATTATTTTAACTCAACGAAAGATTGTGAGCATTGATAAAAGCTGAAAAACCACAAAGAAGATGAAGAACACTGTGGTATGATGACAAAGGCCGGGTTATGATGAATATGGCTGTTTTTCTAACAGACATTAAAGCACGAGACAGATGGAAATGATAGGAGTTACTCAAGGCTCCTTGATAGGAGTGTCGGGGTGTGATAGCACATGGTCTGCTATTATAGGTCACTGTTTCACTGCCGTGTCGCCCAGTGATGGCAGCAGAGCACAGGGAGGGCGGCGAAACCAACCAGGGGCGGCATGAGTAAGCCTTCGTGTCATTATAATACACGGTTAGGCCAGGGCAGGTGGGTGGCTGTCTACGCGGACTCATCCATTCTCATATGGGCAGAAACGGATTATACGCCTGTGCTTGGATCAAGAGAAGAAGCGTCATGGTCACAGTTCAAATGGAAAATAACGTCATTTATTAGGTCTGGAACACCCAAACCTGAGAGAGTGTGACCTTTAATAAACAGCACAGGACTTATTTTTCTTTTGAAAAAAGCAGACATGTTTCGTGTGGAAAACTGTGAACCAAAGATAAGTGAAAATAGCAGCAGTAGTCAAAAGATCAGTTTTTTGGATTACTGGATTGGACTGGATTACTGAGAGGGAGCCAGCACCAAATACTCAGGCTTATGTCTTCACAATTCATCCACCTGTGTATCCATCCAATGTCAGTAAGCATACGTATGTATATGTATGTATGTATATATATGTGTGTGTGTGTGTGTATATAATTTATATAAAAAATATATTAACATTATATATAATTATGTATATAAATAAATATTTTGTGCCTATATAACAGATAGATATATACAAAACTTGGAAAACAAATGTCATCCTTCTCTTCATATGACCTTAAAATAGAAATCTAATTGTATGCATTTATAAATGAAGTTGGGATCAACATCCTTACAGTTAAGTCTTTGTGCATAACTGGATTCCCTTAGAATAAATGATCAGATGTGGAATTGCTGGATGAAAGGTACATAAATTAGTTATAAAAAGCATTTTTCACTTAACCTGAGCCTTCTCTGAACCCATAGCTTCACTAACGAAAGTTACTTGTCCGAGACTATTTTGGTGCCCATTAAAGCAATGTTGCCAAATCCAGAATAGCTTAAGTTCTCCTATGTGTCTAAAGTGATTCACACTTACTTTCCGAGGTTTCACTTTATCTTGCAAATCATACTGGCCGATTCCTTTATAGCTGATTCCAAGCCACCAAGGAAGTCCTTGTTTATCCTGGAAGATGGAAAAGCATGAGAACCAAGCCCTAATTGTTCAGTCTTCTAGAGGTGAAGATTTACCAATTTCATCTTTTTTTTTTTTAATTTTTTTTTTAAAGATTTTATTTATTTATTTGAGAGCGAGAATGAGAGAGAGAGAGAGAGAGCATGAGAGGGGGAGGGTCAGAGGGAGAAGCAGACTCCCCGCCGAGCAGGGAGCCCGATGCGGGACTCGATCCCGGGACTCCAGGATCATGACCTGAGCCGAAGGCAGTCACTTAACCAACTGAGCCACCCAGGTGCCCCCAATTTCATCTTTTAACAAATATCAGCAAGTCACAATAAAGCTGTCTTGGTAAACAAAACATTACTTAAAAACCTAACTTGCTATTAAAATGCCTTCTAAAAAGATCTGTAAGTTAGATCAATACTATTAATGCCATCAAAAAGAATGAACCATTACTGTCTTGACTGTTGGAGAAAAGAAAGAAAATGTAAAATTAATCCCGAGTGGAAAGCCAGTTATCCATTTAAAAAAAAAGAAAGAAAGAAAAGAAAAGAAACTAAAAAGAAAAAGAAAAAAAGCTCTTTGTTCTCTTAATCAGTAACCAGCTATAATGGTCAGGGAAGTTTCCAAAGAATTACAAAGATGAGAAAGGTGGCTCCAAACCTGATGTTTTTATAAGCCACTTAACAATGAATGTGGGAATACTGAAAAAGCTCTTTTGGAGAACTGTATGATTCAATGGCAGGATGTTTGAATCATCACTTTGAGGTACATATGGGGAGGAGAGGAATTTTTTTTTCATAAATTTATCTTTTAGGTCTTGCCAAAGTGAAGGATGTATTGACATAGGGAAAGAAAAATTTAGACTTAAACATATACCCATATGCAAAAAAATTAAGAATCAGGAGAAACTGAAGTTGAATTGCTACATATTTTTAGTACCAGGTATCCTCATTATGCAAGTATTTATTATTTAATCCCCCATTTTGAATTGCAAATACTGTTGTAACTTGAAAAGTCACTCAAGATTGATCTATGATAAAATTCCTTTCAAACAAGACCCCCTTCTTAATGGTCCTTTATCCCTTACATCTCAAAATAGTTCTTTTTTTTTTATTATGTTATGTTAATCCCCATACATTACATCATTAGTTTTTGATGTAGTGTTCCATGATTCACTGTTTGCGTATAACACCCAGTGCTCCATGCAGAACGTGCCCTCTTTAATACCCATCACCAGGCTAACACATCTTCCCACCCCCCTCCACTCTAGAACCCTCGGTTTGTTTTTCAGAGTCCATCGTCTCTCATGGTTCATCTCTCCCTCTGATTTCCCCCCCTTCATTCTTAATCAATCTCTCCCTGCTTGAAAACACCTGAAAATACTACACAAATATGAAACATACCAATTGAAAATTGCTATCGCAAATCCTGCAAAATTTTGAGAACTTTATGAATCTGCTGAAATGACAATGGCAAGTTTATGATTCTCATATAAAGGCTCTATCAAGTGAGTATCCGGCACTATTAGGCAGGTGAACAACTGGAGAAGAGAAATAGCAGCAAAAATAGGTAAAAGGAATGGATGTGCTAAAAGAGAATAATTTGAGTATGTTAGGATTAATAGAGGTTTTGGGAAAACATTTCAATGGAGCAAGTATTTTACAAAATAATGAGCGTTATAATTTGCTACAAATGACAAGATATAATCAGGCTTTTTTTAAAGAAAATCAATCATATTTTAAATGTTGAAATTTATAGAGATAATTTGCATACATATGCATATTAATTTATGTGATTTTAGACGCTGGTACTGTTCACTAACTCACAAACTAACATGGGCATTATGAAAGCTTTGTTATGCAAAAGTATTTACCTTTACTGCATAATAATGGACTCCGTACGTGGGTAGAGCTTCTACTATTTTCATATACCTATGAAAAATGAATATATATTATAATCTCGTAATAAATTAGAGGATCATTTTGGGAAAAGTGATGTACAGAAATATTTGTGGGGCGCCTGGGTGGCTCAGTCACTTAAGTGTCCGATTCTTGATTTCGGCTCAGGTCATGATCTCAGGATTCTGAGATCCAGCCTGCGTAGGGCTCTGCACTCAGCGGAGAGTCTGCTTGAGGTTCTCTCTCCATCTCTCTTTGCCCCTCCCCCTGCTCGCTCACTCTCTCTCAAATAAATAAATAAATCTTAAAAAAAAGAAAAGAAACACAATTTGTGTCTACTTTCCTCATTACAACCATGGATAATGCCTCTGACTAAAGCAGAAATAGAATAAGCCATTCTAGGGAGTAATATATTTTACCTTACCCAAATGTTAGGAAGTTGCTAACAAAACTTCAATTTCCAAAAGCTATAAGAAATGTTATTTTCTGCATATTAAGATTTCTATGTCTTAGAAACATATTAGACCGTATCATAAACCCAAATTGCAAGTATTTTTAAAACTAAGCACTAAACTAAGCACTTAATGCAAAGCAATGAGAACAACTTTTGGGTCATGCTCATAACAAGTAAAAAGTAAAGCAATCGTAGGGCACTAGCTGGCTCAGTCAGCAGACCATATGGCTCTTGATCTTGGGACTGTGAGTTGGGAATGCCATGTTGGGGCTAGAAATTACATACATAACGTACATACATATAGTCAAAAAAATAAATTGTCAAAAAAAATAAAGTGATTCCACTTACTGATTGTGGTAAACTCTTAGAAATATATACCTTAACTCTTAGGTCTAAACTCTAAGAAATATGTACCTAAAAAGGATGAATTTTATTGTATATTGAACTGATTTTAAAAAATATACCCCCCAAATAAAAATTAAAACAATGATTTCTCCATTTACTCCATTTACTATTTCTAATCAACAAGTATTGATTGTGTACTTCTAAGGCTTTATGGAGTGGAATAAATTGTGTAAGACTTCCTCTCTGCTCACAAAGAATTGAGGTTCCTGTTTAGTACAAGTGGGCTTTTTAATGACATTTTGAATATCAATTGCTCTGGGTTTTTTTTTTTTTAATTTTTTTAATTTATTTATTTGACAGAGAGAGACAGCGAGAGAGGGAACACAAGCAGGGGGAGTGGGAGAGGGAGAAGCAGGCTCCCCGCTGAGCAGGGAGCCCGATGCGGGGCTTGATCCCAGGACCCTGGGATCATGACCTGAACTGAAGGCAGCCGCTTAACCAACTGAGCCACCCAGGCGCCCCTGCTCTGGGTTTTGTAATCAATAATTTGGGATGCTTTTTTACAAAGTAAATGGCCTGTATGTAGATGAATATAAGAGGTTAGGTAAATGGGCCAGCAACATGTAGCAAATACACTGCACACCCAAGATTCTAACAAAGTGAGATGGATTCCACAGTCTAGAGCCTTAACCACCAAGCTAGTCTCTTACTTGGAGCCACAACTCCATTCCCTTGATGATTAAGGGAAGTAAAAGGACTCTGAATTTAAACAAGGACACTTCATAACATGCTCATTAGCCTAACCTAAAATCCTTCAGGGAAATTGTTACTCTTCTTCCCCCCCCGCCCCCCCAGAAAACAGGCACCATGAGTTAAAATGTCAAGGACTGCTCCTTTTTGATTTCTGCCTTGAAGGCCACAGAAGGTGTGCCGTGATAAAAAGGCGATTAGTGCAAGAGGTAGAGGTTGTAAGGGAGATCTATACACTGACCAGGGGAAATGCGGTCTCTAAGTCCTGACTTCAGTTCTCACATGCTCTGAGCTATATTCAGTGGGTTTTTAAAAGAACTTCGATGGCCATAAAAGTTATTCTACAATTACTACAGCAATAATGCTATATTCATTTTTATAATTTTAAAATTATAAAATTATAAATTTAGTTCTTATAATTTTAAAACTTCAACATAGCTTGTGAACTATTGTTAATAAATGGATGGTGGGGTGCCTGGATGGCTCAGTCGCTTAAGTCTCAGACTCTTGGTTTTGGTTCAGGTCATGATCTCACGGTCCTGGGATCGGGCCCTGCGTCAGGGCTCCCCGCTGATTTTAATAAATCTTAAAAAAAATAAATAAATGGGCGGTAACTCTGTAAGTCTAAAATGCAGAGATATGTTACTATGGTCTGTTCTTGGTAGCATGCAGATATAGATTATCCAACACCAACACTGTATGCTCTACCCAAAGTAGAGTCGCAAACCAGACAACCAAACATGGCCTCCAGATAGGTTTTGTTTGGCTTGCATTGTAATAAAATTTTCTTAAAATTACTTTGCAATGTTTAAAATTGGATTTTAAAAATCAGAATTTCCAGCTTTTCATAGAAATATCAGGTCTGATAGCTTTAGGCCTGATTTCTGAGACTGAATCACCTTGCCTCGACTCAGGACAACAGCTCTCCAGTTTACCTCAGTCCCCACCATTCCCTATTGCCCTACACCTGGCCTACATTTCTGTTTTGCTACCTGCCTGACACTAGAAGATATCTGAATTAATAACACCAACTATGGAATGATTCAAGGCATTTTATAATTCATAGTAAGGCTTTTCTAACCAGATGGGGACAATATACACACAAACCACACAATAGAAATCATTTTCAGATGATTTCTTCAAACAGAAGACATTAAAAGTCTATCTAAGCAAAAGGAAAGACAGATACTTACTGAACCACAGCTTGACCCCGAGTCAGACCTTTGATTTTCAAATAATGCTCAATTACCCTGTCCTCACTGTAAAACAAGGAAATGAGAAATACGGCATGTACGATTATATGAGGTACAGACTCAGTTTCAAGATTCTCAGCTGGCTTGTTGAGAAACTTGAGAATAAAGACCTTCACCAACTTGTTTGGGAGATAGAAGCTGGCTGACTTGAGTTTCTATAGGACATGGATCCCTGAACGTCAGACATTTGGCTACCTATCATGATTTTTAATTTATATTTTATATGATATATAAATAAATATATCAATACTTTTAAAAACTTAATTTATTGGAAAAGGAAAGATAATATCAATTTATCATATGAAAAACTGGTATTTTTTGCCATAATTGAATGGGATATAAAATACAAAATAATATTATTAAATACTAATTAGTGAGCCTTGCTAGGGAAATTAAAAGGTTTAAAAAAAAGAGATCAGCATGTGTTAGTTATTAAAGGCATTTTCCTTAAATTATCCACAAAGATTTAGAAAGGATTAAAACTGTTCTGAGTCTGAGTATCCAAAATACTCTTGTCACTCGCTACCTGGGGCACACTCTTTCAGAGAAAACCCTTCGTTATTGTCCCAGTATAAACTTGTTGACTAGAGGGGCACCTGGCTGGCTCAGTCAGTAGAACATGTGACTCTTGATCTTGAGGTGATGAGTTCAAGCCCCACACTGGGGGTAGAGATTACTTAGTAAAAAAAAAAAAAAAAAGTTAAAAAAAAAGCCAACCTTGTTGACTAGAAAGGCAAGAACTAGGCTAAAGTCTGTCACCTTTGATGTCAGCTAGTGTACCCTACTTACAGAGACCCATCATATCTCAAGTATAACCTAGAAGGGTAAATGTTTTTATCTCTACACAACCAGTAATCAGTGGTAAACGGTCTTTGTTTTTTTTTTTCTTAAGAAACTATCACTTAACAATGATTTGTTTGGAAGATTCCAGACTCAGGAAGCAATGTAGTCTCAGGACTCACTTTGCTCTTTCTGTGGGAACTGCATTTCATCTTTCCTATTAAAGCTATTCATGTTGAATATTTATTTTGTAATCAGTTTTTCAGTGGAAAGGAAAACTATCTTTAGGATTCAGAGCCATAAATCAAGGAAACTGTATTTAAAGGGGATGTAACTAATTCAAAGGGGGAAATAAGTACTTTTCTAGGAAAAATGCTGTAAGGAAAATGGGTACTATGGATTCATTGTAATATAAACAAATAGAACGACTTGAAATATACAACAATTTTTGGCCACAGAAGACACCTCTGATCAGTCAGGTCATTTCTGGCCATTAAGAAAACCTCCATCCAAGGAAATCTGTATTTTGTAACATGTATATTACACTCTGCTAGATTAAGGCCACATTACACAGCAACTGCACATGTTTACTTAAAAGCACTCTCTACAGACCATTAACACATGTGAATGAGAAGGCACATAGCCACACTTCACAAATGACTACAATCTTGGTACGATGATCTCCAGTAAGCTTTGGCAAGACCCTTTCACGGAAAGGATCAAGGTCTACTTATAGTCACTCTGATGCATGTGATGGGCTATTTGATACTTTCTTCACTTATATTTCATTTAATTTCTTGAAAAGCATGCAGTTCTCAATGGAGGCTATGATATCAAGGTCACTTGTTGTCTTGCTTTGGCTTACCAGTAAGCAAGGGATGGATGCTCCTGAAGAGTTTTGGTTGGAAAGGCTGGTAGGGTCTTTAAATCTTTCCTGGCATTTTCATCACTGAAAAGAAGAAGAATATAGTAATGTCAGTCACCATTATCTAAAATATCATCCAAGCTAGTGACCAGAGGAAATCTGATAAATAACTACAGTATACTGGGCTCTAGCCAAATATTGTCAATACACACATAAGGCTATGGATTCAATTAGAGATAGCCGCCAATTGAACCCCCCGAGCCATCTGATATTTTGAAGTTTTTATAAAGACCAAAAAAATTAAAATAACAGTATTCAGGTGCCATAATCCTATTTTCCTTACTCTCCTGATAAACTTGCAGCCATTTTCATTGTATATTTCCTATGTGTATCTATTCTATTACATAATTATTATTATAATTGTGGATATTCCATTTTTACACAGCATTCTTTAAATTTCATTACATATTTCTCTATGTTCTTATAGCACCCTCATAATGATCTTTAGCACCTACATAATACTGTTGGAATATTGGTTATCATAAAACCACCTGTAGTTATCACCAATTTTTCATAATAGATGTCAATTCAATAAGAAGTTTATAGAGGGGCACCTGGGTGGCTCAGTAGGTTAAGTGTCTGCCTTTGGCTCAGGTCATGATCCCAGGGTCCTGGGATCTAGCCCCGCAATGGGCTCGCCGCTCAGTGGGGAGTCTGCTTCTCCCTCTCCCTCCACCCCTCCCCGTAGATCATGGGCACTCTCTCCCTCTCTCAAATAAATAAATAAAATCTTTAATAAAAGATTTAATAAAAAAATTTTATTCATTGGGGCGCCTGGGTGGCTCAGTCGTTAAGCGGCTGCCTTTGGCTCAGGTCATGATCCCAGGGTCCTAGGATCGAGCCCTGCATCAGGCTCCCTGCTCGGTGGGAAGCCTGCTTCTCCCTTCCCCACTCCCCTGCTTGTGTTCCCTCTCTCGCTGTGTCTCTCTCTGTCAAATAAATAAAATCTTTTAAAAAATTTTTATTAATTTATTTGAGAGAGAGAGATAGCAAGAGAGAACATGAGCAGGGAGGAGAGGGAGAAGCAGGTTCCCTGCGAGCAGGGAGCCCGACACTGGGCTTGATCCCAGGACCCTGAGACCATGACTTGAGCCAAAGACAGAGGCTTAACCGACTGAACCACCCAGGCACCCCAAATAAATAAAATCTTTTTTAAAAAGTTCATATAGACTTTTCTATTACTTGTTGGTTATTTCCTTACCACACTCTGAAATAAAACAATCAAGTTGGCCAACTGTAGAAATCACCTGAATAGAAGATGACTTGAAAATGTGTTTCTAATGAAACCCACGCTATTGCTCAAATTGCATCAAGTAAACTAAAAACGTACCTCGTGTAAGGTTGGCTATTATCTCATTATAAAATGGCAAAATTCTAGTTGTCAAAAGAGAGGGGTGTGGGAGCGCCTGGCTGGCTTAGTCGGTAGAACATATGACTCTTGATCTTGGGGATGTGAGTTCGAGCCCCATGTTGGGTGTATAGAGCTTACTTAAAAATTAAAAAAAAAAAAGAGAGAGAGAGAGAGATGTGGTCTTTATAGAACTTAACAAAAGGAAGAACAGGTAATATAACCCAGTCATAGCTGGCCTACACAGTATGAGAGAAAATACTCTCAAAAACTGCCCCAAGTATTTAAGAAGGTAGTCTGTGAGAAAACAGACATGACTTTCTGGGGTCTATCAGAGCTCCGGATAAGTATATAAAGAGCTACTCAAAATCCTGACCAAACTGGTATCCATCTAATAGCACATTGGTAATTCTTTTCCTCTTACTGTCCATTGTTTCATATTTTTACCATGACCTATCCTTTGTTGAGAGCCAGGCATCCTGCAACACACTTTTTTTTTTTTTTTAGATTTATTTATTTATTTGAGAGAGAGAGAGGAGAGGAGGAGGAGGGGCAGAGGGAGAGGGAGAATCTCAAGCAGACTCCCCACTGAGTGCAGAGCCCAATGCAGGACTCGATCTCATGACCCTGAGATCATGACCTGAGCCAAAATCAAGAGTTGGATGCTTAAATGACTAAGCAACTCAGGTGACCCCATGCAACACACTTCTTAAGTCATTATTTACCTCATAGGTCTCATCACAACTTTTTCCATGTGGAAGGTACTATTATTATCCATGCTTTACAGGCAAGAGTGGTTTCCAGAGGCTAAGCCACTTGCTCAATGTCTCATAGCCACTGTGTAGGGAAGCCAGAAGGCAGACCCAGTCTGCTTGGCCTTAAAGGATAAGACCATAACCTGCTTCCTTGACAGACTCTCAGAACAGTGTCCCAAAGAGCCAACACGCACCTTCTCATTTTGGCAAGGCATAGCTCGCCTTCACCCTCACCTGCTAGTTACAAATGAAAACACTGAACCAATGAATTTCAGGAGCCATCATTCATGCATTTTCACATTAGTTTCCCTGGGGTTTGCCCCAGCGATTCTCACTGGAAGAGATGAACCCCCAACTGGAGAACCAAACACAACCCAAGGTGACTCTCCTCCCAAAGCATTCATTCAACACTCACAGATCAATTGTCACAGATGAATCTGGGGAACCAAGCATGGCCTGCAGATAGGTTTTATTTGACCCACATTGTCCTGTGCTGTATTAGAAATTGCTCACTCCTGTCATCAGATCAGGCTTGGTGTAAGTGGTTCTCCTTCTATGTCTACAGAACTTTTGTCTTTTGGCTTTACCCTCACGTTTCCTGACCGTGCTACAAGGCAATCAGGTGAACCCACTGAGCAAACTGTACATACGCTTACTGTCTTTCAGTAAGAACAGAGAGTTGAGTGTTACTAGCTTGGAGACACTATGATTTGTACCTGTCAACATCACATTTCAAAGTGAAGGTTGCGGCCCTTCCTAAAGGTGAAAGATCCAGCTTTACAAATTACTATAGGAAATAAAAAGTCACATGGCTCCTGTTCTTACGTAAGGGTAAATATCTCTATTCATTTGAAATCTAAACAGTATGGCTTAACCACATTGACAATCTTGGAAAACAGGTTTGGACTTCCTGAAAACCAAAATACACCACAATCCAATTTATTCATATTAAAGGTCAACTGTCAACTCCCAGTAATGATATTTATTTTTCTTAATAATTTCTTTTATGCTCTGTCCTTCAAATCCCATTTCCTTTTTCAAAGAAGTTAGCTTATGAGTTTTTTATGAAGGGCAAATATAATGTATATATTCTAAAATGATAGGCTAAGGACAACACTTTTTGTTATTCATCATCACCACCAATTACATATGTATTATTATCTTCTGGGTCCAATGTGAACCATATGCTATGTTCCAGGAACTTAGCCTAGCACTCAGTTACCTCTTTGGGTTACAGTTGATTTTGTGGCAATCAAGACCTCACTAGAGTAGAATCTGCTATTCACTATAACTTCATTTATTCTTTTAGCAAGTATGTACTGAGTATATACTGCACACCTAGTATGTAGAAGCAAAAGAGAGAGGAGAGGGGACAGAAGTAAGGGAGAGATTTTATCCATCATTCTATTCAATGAGCTCGTGGTTGAGAATAAATGGGAGGTTTGAAGTTGTGGCCCTTTAACAAGGCTTTAGTTCCTGTGTCCTCAAAGCACCAGCATCTCACAACCCTGAGATTTTTCTAGCATTTATTACATGCTTGGTAAACACCAGCAACTTACATGTTAGAGCCTAACTAAAGAAACAGCTACGTGTTTCCACAGAAGAAAATTACTCCCTATGTTGAATTTATTGAAAGATAAACTCTGGTCTTTGACATGTCATCCTTTCAAGGAATTTTTTTTCTTTTCTTTTCTTTTTAAGAGTTATTAATTTATTTTAGAGAAGGGGGTGGAGATCTCAAGCAGACTTCCTGCTCAGGGTGGAGCCTGACACAGGGCCAGATCCCAGGACCCTGAGATCATGATCTGAGCTGAAATCAGGAGTCGGCCACCTACCCACTGAACCACCCAGGCACCCTTCAAGGAACTGTCAAGAGTAATTTTAACTATACAATAGTCACCCCCTTATCCACAGCGGATACACTCCCAGACCCCCAGTGGATATCTGAAACCGTAGATAGTACAAAACCCTACATACTGTGTTTTTTCCTATATATACATACCCATGATAAAGTTTAATTTGTAAATTAGGCATAGTAAGAGATTAAAAATAATAATAAAATAGACAACAAAGTACTGTAATAAAAGTTATGTGAATGTTGTCTTTCTCTAAAAATACCTTATTGTCCTGTACTCACCATTCTTCATACGATGATATGAGATGAGAAAATGCCCCCGTGAGGAGATGCAGTGAGGGGAATGATGTAGGCGTTGTGACCTAGTGTTAGGCTACTATGGACCTCCTGACGATTTGTCAGGAGGAGGATCATCTGCTCCCAGACCACGGGTAACTGAAACCGTGGAAAGTGAACCCGCAGGTAAGGGGGGACTACAATTAGAACCACCCCAGTTATAAGATGTGATAAGATGTTCTTCATCTGGATGTGGGGGTTGAATAAATCAATATAGTACCAAAGATCAATCATGGGCCAGTATCCTAAATAACAATGAGTATTCACTCAGTAAGACCTTTCCGGGGTACCAATCAATTTCCGGGAAGCAACTAAAATGTGCATTAATAGGGTTAATAGCTTAGGGTTCATTTTAAGCGGAGTTCAGACTACTTTAAAAGGAGTATACTTGAACAGGTGGAGCCCAAAGGATTTGGGGGCAGTGCACCTATTCTGAATAATACTGTAATGACATACATAACATTATGCATTTGTCAAAATTTATAAACTTGTACAACACAGACTGAATCCTAACTTAACTACTGACTTCAGTTAATAATGATCTAATAATATTGATTCAATTGTAACAAATGTACCCCACTAATGCAAGATGTTAATAGTAGGGGAACCTGTCAGGCGTGGGACACGGAAGGGGAAAGAAAGAGAGGGTAGATGGGAACTCTCTGTACTTTCCGCTCAAATTTTCTGGAAACCTAAAACTGCTCTAAAATAATAAAGTATATTAATTCAGAAAAGATAGAAAAAGAAAGAAATGCACTTTAGATTAGTGGCTTTTAACCTGTGCAGCTTTTCTCCTAAGGGGGCATTTAGCAATGTCTTAAGTCATTTCTTTAAAAGATTTTATTTATTTATTTATTTATTTATTTATTTATTTGAGAGAGAGAGAGCAAGCGAGAGAAAGAGCATAAGTAGAGTAGAGGGGCAAAGGGAAAGGGAGAAGCAGATTCCCCAGTGAGTAGGGAGCCCTAGGCGGGGCTCAATCCCAGGACCCCGGGATCATGACCTGAGCCGAAGACAGATGCTTAACCGACTGAGCCACCCAGGTGTCCCATTAAGACATTTACTTTAAAGACTTTTTTAAAGATTTATTTTTTTAAAGTAACCTCTACAGCCAGCGTGGGGCTCGAACTTACAACCCTGAGATCAAGAGTTGCATGCTCCACTGACTGAGCCAGTGGGGCGCCCCTTAAGACATGTTTCATGGTCACAGTTGAAGGGAGGTGTTACTGACATCTGCTGAGTAGAGGCCAGGATGCTGTTGTACATCCTACAATACACAGGACAGAGCCCCAACAACAAAGAATTATGCTGTCCAAAATGTTAGCAATGTTGAGTTTGAGAAATCCTGACTTGAATTATTATAAAATTTTTGATAATTCAACCCTAAAACTTCTAATTGTATCTTTTAGACCTAAAGAATTTCTCTCGTGTCACTCTTAGACTATAGATATCAGAACACAAATACACCTTAGATACAAATGCCTATCAGGAGCCAAGTGAGAGAGGCGTTAGACATTCAACTATCTAAGCTAGCTGAAAACAGGCAAGTCAGAGTCAGCATTAGAAACAAGAACACCGGGAGCCTGGGTGGCTCAGTCGGGTAAACATCCTGCCTTTGGCTCAAGTCAGAGCGCTGTGAGCGCGCGTGTGTGCATGCACTTTCTCTCCCTCTCTCTCAAGCGAATAAGTAAAATCTTAAAAAAAAAAGAAGAAGAAGAAGAAGAAGAAACACAATGAGGAATGGTGGGGATTATGAAGAAAAGAAAACGTTGCCCATTTGAAGTATTACTTAGCATACAGACTTGACTTGACCATATGTGACACAGATCAACATTTTAATTAATTTCTCTTTATCTAAAGTCAGACCTAGAAGGGCATGAAATATTCAGGGGCCCAAACTCTTCTCTTGTTGCTTCATCATCGCTGGGGTGTTGCTATGCTTCACATGGTCCCAGACAGCCCACCACTGAGCCCACATTTCAGCCATCAGGTCGGGGAACAACAATGAGGGAGGACAAACCCAATATTTAGGGGCAGAACATGAAATCTGCTCACTTTCCCTAAGTCTCTTGGCCAGAACAATCATATGGCTATCCCTAATTCAAAGGACACTGCAATATGTAGTCTTTATTTGGGGCAGCCACACGTCTAGCTAAAAACTCTAATGATACGGAAGAAAGAGAGACTGGATACAGGGGAAAACACAATCTGACTCCAATGCTAATAGGGAGCCACCACTTAGATCCAGGTAATTTCTGCCATGTGGGAATATGGATCCACTATTGCCTAGTGATTACATTTTTTTCCCAACATTTAAGGCAAAAACCTCAGAGTTTTATGTAAGATATCGAAATTTTAAAATACTGCCTCCACCAAGAAACAAACAAACAAAAAACAAAAATAAAAACTAAAACACGGTGCAGGCCATATAAAACATATTGCGGACCATCACTATCACTTTGCAATTTGTGACATAAGCTATTAGTTTAGAATGGATAGGGAGATGCTTTCTCAGCTCCCCAATTTGGTTTTCAGTTTTAAAAAATGTATTAACAGTGCAAATTGTCAGTAGTGCAAAAATAAAAGAGATGCATAAGTGATTTTTGACAAATGTGGAATCTGGATCACATCCCAAATGATTATATTCTTAGGAAAGAACAAAGCCTTATTTTTTTGTATTAGAAAAGTTTCCTATCGTCCCTCCCCATTTAGTCATTTGGGCTGTTGCAGAAACATCCTTTCCTTGTGAATATATGACATCACTTTCCTCTAAGAACCCATTTAATAGCCCATTTCTAACAAGCCACCACAGATATTGAGATAATTGAGCTGTGAACATTAGCTATCAACATTAAAAGAGAAGGACCCAAAGATGGCTGAGACAGGCAGCCTAATGGCAGAAAAATGGGTTAAACCCTCTGAAAAACAAACTGAGGCTTCTAGAGGGGAGCGGGGTGGGGGGATGGGTTAGCCTGGTGATGGGTATTAAAGAGGGCACGTTCTGCATGGAGCACTGGGTGTTATGCACAAACAATGAATCATGGAACACTACATCAAAACTAATGATGTAATGTATGGTGATTAACATAACAATAAAAAAAGAAAAATGGGTTAAACCTTTCAACAGTGCACAGAAGTAGAAATCCTGTGGCCAACAGACAGAATCAAGTATTCAGCTTCATAAGTACTCAGGGAAACACAAATTAAACCCTCAGTGAATCATCACTACGTACCAGACTGCCAAACTTAAAACTCTGGCAATACCTAGTCTACATGAAGGTGTAGGGCGATAGAAACTCCCATCTATTGCTAGTGGGAATGTTAATTGGTATGATCAATTTGGAAATTTGCATACTCTGTACACAGAGATCCTTTCTTAGGTATATCCCTAGAGAAACTTAGGCAAAAGAATAAGCTTTGTAGCAGCATCGTTCACAAGAAGACAAATAAGGCGGGTGGGGGTGCAGGTGGAGAGCTAAATGGTTGATGGGTAATAAGGAGGGCACTTGTGATGAGCACCGGGTGTTGTATGTAAGTGATGAATCACTAAATTCTCCTCCTAAAACCAATATTACACTATATGTAAACCAACTAGAATTTAAATAAAAACTTGAAACAAACAACTAAAACCCAAGAAGACAAATAAAGGAAACAGCCCAAATATCTTGTAACAATAGGAATGATAGAATTGTAGTGTATTCAAACAATGGAATACTGTACAGCAAAGACACTAGAGCTTCACACAACATGATGAAATTCACAAATAGTAAGCAAAGAAGCAAGACACAAATTAATATATACATCACAATCCCATGTTCTACAATAAGCAAAATAGGGGCACCTGGGTGGCTCAGTTGGTTTAGCGTCTGCCTTCAGCTGGGGTCATGATCTTGGGGTCCTGGGCCTGAGCCCCATGTTGGGCTTCCTACTTAGACTCCCCCCAACTCGTGCTCTCTCTCTCAAAAAAATAACATCTTAAAAAATAAAATAAAATAAGCAAAATGAAACTAGAGATTCATATTTAGGTGATAAAAGTAGAAAGCAAAACAAGAAAATATGTACCATAGAGTCAGAGTACCTCTGGGGAAAGAGGATTTTATTGAAGGGGGAGGGGCATGGTACACAATGGGGGATGGGGTGGGGTCCTGGCAACATTCCTCCCTGGGTGTGGTTATGTAGCTGTGCATTCTCTGATTTGTTCTTTAAACCAAACATACATGTGTTATGCTTTCTTCTGCGTGATATAATTCACATCAAAAACGACATCCAATGTGGCTAGCGGGTGGGAGTAAGGTGCTGGAGCGCGAGCCCGCTCCCTGCCGTTTAGAGGAGAACTGCAGCACTAACTAAAGCAAGAGGTCTAACTGACGAACCACAAAGTGAATCCACCAGGGTGTTAGAAACACTGGCACATTATACTAAGGTTAATCCTGATCATTTTCAGAGTTCGGGACCAAGAAGGATTTCACGTCTGAGCGGACTGACAGTAGCTGAGTGCTGATTTGTTCACCCTCTGAAGAACCCAGCCCGGGGAATTTGCCTGGGAGCCGGAGGCCACGTGGATCCACTGAGCTTGCAGGGGCAGCCAGGTCTGGCTTCAGCATAGCCAGGCCCTCCGGGCTGGCAGGCTGGCAGGCAGGCAGAATCCAGAGGGAGGGCTCAAAAGCAGCTGGGAGGTGAGCAGCCCTGGATGGAGATGTCTGTGCCCCAGCACTAAATGCAGTCACCCTGACTGGGCGTTCTTGACCTTACTGGCAATGGAAGTGTTATTTTAAAGATGCGCTTGACCAGAATTGCCAAGAGGGACTGATTTCTCCAGGTCCTGGCCAGAGAGAATACCCGTAAATCTACAAGACTTGTGACTTCTCAGTAACAAAACCAGGAATTACTTTTCTTCATCGTCTCGGCAGGAATTCAGATGTCACACTGAAGAACATGCTCTTGTTTCCTCTGATGATCTAGGCAGAACGCCTCCATTAGGTATTCCAGATTCCTATTCTGACGGCTTTCTAGAAGGAAGCAGCTCATGGCCCACCATTTCGCCCCTGTAACTACATTTCAGGTGATGATTCCCTTTGGCATGCTCAAGCCCCCTTTCTTGGGCTGTTGTTCTTCTTCACTGACCTCAAAAGCCCTGGAGGAATGTGCCAACCTCACTCATTTTCTGAGAAAGCCACATGGTTGGCAAGACCGAGGCCACCCTTTGTGTGTGTGGGAGCACTTGTGTGGAAACAGCCACCCCCAGCAAATGTGTGCACCTGTTTGTGGCTAATTGGGAACATGCTCACAACGACAACCAGCCACCTGCCATTCTGAGGCTGGAGCGCAGGCAATTAGCAAACGGTGGGTGCCAGTGTTTTCCAGAGCAGACCAATCGCTGAGGTCCCTTGACGACGGTAGCTGTGTATGCCTGGTGTGGGGGCATCCCTAGGTTTCTAGGACATTTTGGAAAAAAAAAAAAGCCCAACCCCCAAACTTCCCTTTTCCTTTTGAGGCTGAAGCTCTTTCTTACCTGAAACCCAAAGCAAAAGTGCCTGAAAAGCTCATGTTGAATATAATGACCCAAAGGAAATCTTTGTAGCAACTTTACTACGCAAAGAAATAAACTAAGCTATTTAAAAAGTACCTTAAGACTGGAGTCTGTTTACCCATATACAATTCAAAACCTGTATTTCATAAAAACCAGCCAGGGGCACCTGGCTGGTTTAGTTGGCAGAACATGCCACTCTTGATCTTGGGGTCATGAGTTTGAGCCCCATTATGGGCGTAGAAGTTACTTAAAAATAATAAATAAATTTATTTTACTTATTTATTTATTAACGAAACACCTATGGGTAGATACAATATTTTGCTTAAAAATATATGCAAATGTAAAAATGCTATAGTTAATGCCTATTTGCACACTCAAGATAAAGTCTACCATATCATCAGAAATTAAGTAAAGGGGAGAAAAAAAATTAAATAAAAAGGTATGAAAAGGGATATCCGGGGGACTTGGGCAAGTTGTCACAGCTGGGAGTTCTATCTAATGCTGTCCTCCATGCAAACTAAAGATTTGCAGTCATTAGGAATTGTGCTAATTAGAAACATTTGCTAGTCTCCCGGCATTGCTCTGTGGAGACCCTGGTGATAAGCCCCTTCCTTATCTAAGCTTGCTAGAGACCGTGCACTTCACTGAAGGACTGGGACATGGTAATGATCATACCAGTTACAGAAAGTGCATTTCATGTCTGTTAAATGGTGTAGTAGGTGCCAACTCACCTACTAAAACATTCAAGCTGGATCCATTGTTTAAGGATGACAGCTTGCTTAACCATGTCATTATTAAAAGGATCTTGGTTACTGTGTATAAACACGGATTTCTTTCACCAATCTACTGGACTGATTAACACTCAGTGATTAGCAGTTTAAGGTCTGTTACCAGTTTACTTAGAGTGGTTTTTTGCTGATGCCTTCAAATCACGCTGTTCGAATTTTTTAAAAATCACATTTCTCTCAGTTATCTGGGAACGTGGCTCTCTATGACGAGTCTAGTTTATTAGCTCCTTGATTTAATAACTAGGGAGTTCTAACAGTAAATTTCTTTCTACTAATTCCTAGGTAAGGGGATATTAAAGGTGACAAGCGTAAAGTTACTACATCATAGTCCCCTGACCAGCAAAATCAGTATTATCTCAGAACCTGTTAGAAATGCAAATTAGTGGGGCCTACTCCAGACCTACTGCATCAGAAGGGCTCAAAGGGGGGACCCAGCAATCTGTCTCACAAATGACTTGAGAAGCACTGCAACAGAATAACAGAATCCACAGATCATAAAACACAAGGAGATTTTCGAAAAAGAGACAGTAATCAACCATTTAAAATAGAAAAGAAGGTCCCAGAGGCTGAGGACATTCTAAGAGGTTAGTTTCAGGAGACTCTAGGGGGCTGACCCAGCAGTGATGCCAAGTGAGCACGTCATTCAGTCCCCAGAAAGAAATGCTTTGAATTTCTCACACTCACTGGGCATTATTAGGTGGCAGAGTTTGGGGGGAAGTCTCTCTCTACAGGTGTATTATGCTATTATCAGCAGATCCCCCATTTCACAGATGTGAAAACTGAAATTTAAGAGCGATTAATTTAAACTCACACACTAAGAAAGTAGAGATGTGACTCCAAACCTGCGCTTTACCCACTTTGCCTAACTCCTCCAGGTTCTGACCAGAAGGGGAAGGTGGGGTTGGGGAAGAAAGGGAAGACTCGTCAGCTTAACTTGGGGCTTCAGAATTCATAAATATGGTGGCCACTGACTGGTTCTAGGACAGTGGTAGTTTCTTGGGTGAGGACAGGTAGCTTTTTAAAACTAGATTAATCTGGATTAGCCAAAACCTGAGTTAAACCGAATTAAGAGATCTGAATGCAGATAACAAAACTGAGTATGTGTTACCCCTCAGTGTTTCTTGAACCAAACCAACTACAGTCCACGGTTGTCCCCTAATAGCAAAGATATCAAATTTCATCAAAAAGATTTTTTTTCAGAGAGCTACAAAATCAGACCCCAGTCATTTTCAGCAGAATTTTAAAACAGGGCATCCAAACTCACCTGATCCTCACTTCAGGCGAGAAGCCCGACACCTCAACAAGGCTCCTTAAACCACACAAAGTATCCCTCATGCCCCATTTTTTTATACTGACTCAATATTTCACAGTAAGCTCTCCACTCCTGAGGAGTTATCTCTGTTGCAGGAGCCCAAGTCCTGGGAGGAGATGAGGAAGAAAGACACACGTTGTCACTTTCATTGCCGATTGTATGCAAAGGCAGAAAGCTAGGGCTCCCATTCACTTAATGTAGTCCAATGCCACTACCGAAAATGGCCAATAATCAGTATAGAAAAAGTGCTTACAGGGGCGCCTGGGTGGCTCAGTCGTTAAGCGTCTGCCTTCGGCTCAGGTCATGATCCCAGGGTCCTGGGATCGAGCCCCGCATCGGGCTCCCTGCTCAGCAGGAAGCCTGCTTCTCCCTCTCCCACTCCCCCTGCCTGTGTTCCCTCTCTCACTGTCTCTCTCTCTGTCAAATAAATAAATAAAATCTTTAAAAAAAAAACAGAAAGAAAGAAAGAAAAAGTGCTTACAGACCCGAGGTAATCTCCTAGTAGATAAAATGAAGTGCCCTCCTTGCCTCCCACCCCTCCAGACCAAAAGGCAGCCAGACCGTTGGGAGAGCTGAATTCCTTTGGTCCAAACCCTCAGTCCCTGTGGGGGAAACCGGCCGCCCGCCGCGGTTTGAAGACTTACCAAAGGCTCGGCAGTGAGGTGGGCTAGGTCTAGAACACCAGCAGCGGGTTGGCTGTTTCCCCGGGACTCCAGGTCGGAGCAGCAGAAGGGGGAGAAGGGGAGGAGGAGCCGGAGGGAATTGGAAGGCAGGAGTGGAAGCGGGGAGGGGCCGGCAGCACTCCTCTCCCAAGTCACAAGGTCTTTCCATTCTTTGAGTTTCCTCCCCGCACCGTTTAAACGTTTCGAGATCACACCTCCAGCCAAATCCCTGGAGGATTACATAAGCCAGTCTCCTGCCCTCCTGCCGAAGCTCCGGAGGCCCCACTGCTTCCGGGAAAGGGGTGCCCCTCCCACATCTTGAGAAAATGAAGCTCTTTCACTGGGGTTCAAGGTGTGAACATGCATTTCCAGGCTGCCTCTGATCTCCAGCTCCCTCGGACCCCTCAGCTCCTTAGCAGAACAATAAAAGAAACTGGCCTGAAAGGGGACTGTCCTGAGTGTGTGAAGTGCTCGATTTTACTTATAAGAACTCACTTAATCCTCATAGCGAACCTAGAGGTAGGCACTATTTCTAATTTATATGGTTTAGAAGAGTCACCTACCTGCCCCCCGTCCGCCAGAGCTTGTCCATGGGCAGCCAGGACCTGGATGCGGGCTACTACAAAGCTTCCACTTAGAAACAAATCAACAGACCAACCAACCAGCTGGCTCTGGACCCGTGATGTGCAGTAATAAGGTTTGGACCGAGAACTGAATTCAGTCCCAAGTTTCTGGGTTGGTAGGATTTTTGTGGCCCTAGATAAACTAACCTTTGTGAGCCTTGGCTTCCTCATTATAAAACTGGGGCTAGTGACCTGTCTTACAGGGTTCTTGGGAAGACAGCAATACTGTGAAGACAGCTGCCTGCGCTCAATAAATGTGTTTTTTCCTTTCTGACAGCAGCATGTGAAACCAAAGAGCTTTCCAAACCCTTTATTGCCCCCACTCTCAGACCAAGCTACGGATGGATGATTACCACCAAGAAGAATCCCCAGTGGGTGATCTAGGTTAGAGTTGTCAGATTAAATACTTAGGACACACTTATATTAATAAATAAATAAATAAATAAATAAACAAATAAACAAGTAAAATTATTCATTGTTGAATCGCTATATTGTGCACCTGAAACTAATATAACACTGTATGTTAGGTGTGGGAATTAACAAAAATATTCATTATCTATCTGAAATTCAAATTTAAACGGTCATCCTGTATTTTTATTTGCTAAATCTGCCAACCTGTGTATTACACAATCCTGTGTAATAAATGACACAGGGAAAGAACTCTGGAAACACCTTGCCAAGTCCCAAGTTGTAAGCAGTTTTAGGATTTGTTCAACAGAATCCCCTGTAACTGGTTCAAGTTCAGCCTTGAATCTTGCTCTTCCCACATCATGACCAGTCCACGGAATTTGCATCGGGCCCTTCTTATCTCAGCACTGTACCAAAGATGCAAGGAATCTGCTTGTGTTCTTGATGGGAAACACAGTGTCCTCTCAGCTTGAATTCTTTTGCTATTGTTTTCGTCTGTGGCCTAACTTGAAACAGAGGACAAATTACTCTGTCCATCTGCACGCTTGATAACGATCAACTGTCAAACTATTTTTTTTTTTAAGTCTAAAGAACTTCTAATAATAATGAAAATGTGATGAGAGGTTTTTCTCAACGTTAGCCAGCTTGCTGAGGATTCTAATCATGTCTACTTGGAAACTTCAACTCTGAGAAGAAGGAAAATTCGTAAGAATGACAGGCTGAGAAGCAGGTTAACATGAAATTCTGTAAACATAGTAAACAAATTCACAGGGACAGAAAGTAGAATGGTGGTTGCCAGGAGTGTTTAATGGGCATAACCTTTCAGTTTTGTAAAATGAAGAGTTCTGGAGATCATCTGCGTAACAATGAGAATATATTTAACACTTCTGAATTACACACTTAAAAATGGTTAAGATGGTAAATTTTATTTTATGTATATTTTACCATAATTTAAAAAAGTGATCTGTCATACAAATCTCAAGTTAGAAAAAAAGGGCACATGGAAGAAAAATAATATGGATCATGTTTTCCTATAAAAGAATGTAAAGTCAAATAAACCTGTTCCTTTCTTGGGACACTGCCTACAAGACAAGTGAAAATTATGTATGGTCAGCTTGAAGCCCCAAAGCTTTATTCCTTCTTCCTGCATGTGTGACTCAGTGTGTCTGTCCTGATCACACAAAAACTGGATTAACCTCATCAGCCATTTGAACACAGATAATAAGACTGAATGTGTGTTATGTTGTTACTCAGTGTTTCTTGAACCAAACCAAAAGGCACTGAAGTGTGTATCAGTGAGGGAATGTAGAGATCATCCCTTAAAATGCCATCCCTTGGGGCGCCGGGGTGGTTCAGTCATTAAGTGTCTGCCTTTAGCTCAGGTCATGATCCCGGGGTCCTGGGATCGAGCCCCACATCGGGCTCCCTGCTCCGCGGGAAGCCTGCTTCTCCCTCTCCCGCTCCCCCTGCTTGTGTTCCCTCTCTCACTGTGTCTCTCTCTGTCAAATAAATAAAATCTTTAAAAAATAAATAAATAAAATGCCATCCCTTAGCACAGGTAGACTCTGAATGGCTTCCACTTTGGGGAGAGAAGTTTATGTCACGCTACTTTCTATTCCTACTGAACACTAAATATGCAGATGTCTTAGCCAGCCGCTATCTGAAAAGCCCACTGAGGCTGAATTTCTTTTTTTGTATCAAGTAGCAGTGATGGTACAATGGCCCCATTCGCTCCTGGCACAAGACTGATCCTCACTGTGGGGTTGGTAGCTGTCTAGGGTCTATTAAGGTGGAACTTGGGGTCTTTTATTTTTGTTTACTTGCATTGTGTCTTTAAGCTGTGAAAGGCGGGCACCTGGGTGGCTCAGTTGGTTAAGCGACTGCCTTCGGCTCAGGTCATGATCCTGGAGTCCCGGGATTGAGTCCCGCATCGGGCTCCCTGCTCAGCAGGGAGTCTGCTTCTCCCTCTGACCCTCACCCCTCTCATGCTCTCTCTCTCTCTCATTCTTTCTCTCAAATAAATAAATAAATAAAATCTTTAAAAAAAAAAAAAAAGCTGTGAAAGGCAAAGTGTTCTGAAATGCAAAATACTTAGAAGCGGTGAAATGCAGAGGCCTGGATTCCTAGCCTGATTCTGCTCTTAAATAGTGGATCCAGGCCTCCCTTTTCTGTAAAGTGGAGATGAAACCCCTTTCCTCGCAGGGTCATTTTAAAGTCCAAACGAGACTATACCGGCATTAAAAAAAAAAAAAATTAAAAACAAATGAAATCCAAACAAGATAAGAGTCTGAGAATGAGCTCTGTGAACTGCTAAGAACTATCAGAAGAAATAAAAGTATTTGTTCTATTCAAACACAGGCAATACCTTTCTTTTCTAAAAGCTGGAGCAAAAGAGCTTTTATAGTTAGAAATACTTACAATGTACTAGGCATGCAACTGAGCATGTCAACATAATCCACCCAAGAATCCTCTTCCACAAATAGGATTACCACCCCCACTTTACAGGTGGAAAAACTGAGCACTAAAGAGGTGAGACTTGTAGAAGCTGACACATCTCCTCAGGTTGGAGCTGAGATGGGGACCCAGGATGATGCTAGGGCCTCAGCTCCTGCAGAGGACGTGACACTGTGGCCAGAAACAAGCCATGCAGACTCATCTGGCCTGTGGGCCCAGGAGTTCCCCGTGGTCTGACTGCATTTCATTATCAGCCCCATCCAGCAGATACCATTAATAATCCTCTGGCTTCACTTTTGAAGAATCATCCAAAGAAAAGGCAGGGAGGAAATTCAGAGGAGGGTTCAGATCCAAATTCCGTGTGTGGAAGATAAGGGACCTTGGCTGCCAGCCTCAGTCCCCGCATCTGCAGAATGAGCATCTCAATTTGAGACAAAATGCTAGAAAGAATGTAAGGGTGCCTGGCACCTAGCAGATAATGGTAAAAGCAGTGTGCATAATGGTGAAGTGAGAGCATGGGCTCTGCCATCAGAGGGCCTGGGTTCAAATCCCAGCTCCACATCTTACCAGATGTGTGTCTTAGTCAAGTCACTCAACTTCTCTGGGCCTCAGTTTCCACAGAAGTGAGGCTAATCATCATACCTAGCTCTTGGAACTATACAAGGAATAAGGTAGTGAATACTTAGGAAGATTGTAGAAATGAGTATTCTAGGCACCAGGCACTAGTCCAACTCCTTTATGGGCATTATTTTTGTACATTATTTTTGTACATTTTCACAGGAGCCCTATGAGGTAGAGATTATGTTACTCCTCGTGCCTCCGACCTGAGAGATCATGCAAAATGAAATCAGAAAGGGCTAAGATGTTCCAGACATATGCAAAAAAGCTGGCTTGTGGAATTCTGTGTGGTTTCTTCATCCTTCTCAATGGAGCACCCGTTTAGACACCTACTAGAGAACCCCTTCTTTTAAGAATCCATTCAACACCCAGGCCTTCTCCATGCCTTACAATTTTCAACAGCCAGAACCAGCCACACAATTTGCAAGGCCCAGTGATAAATGAAAATGTGGAGTCCCTTGTCAAAAAATCATTGAGAATTTCAACATGGTGACAGAAGATCACCAACCAAGCATGGGGCCCTTCTGAGCAGGGGGCCCCGTGTGACTGCACAGGTCACACACCCGGGAAGTCCGCCCTGCCAACAGCTCTTTCCCCGGCAGGTTTCCATTGTCTTAATTGCTTCCTTTCTGCCTGCCCAGCCTCGGGCGCCTGTGCCCAAACTGAATGAGCCTGTTGACAAAGGCACACAGGCCTTGGGCACCAGCAGGTCCTGGCCAGGGCCTCCCACATGCTGTGGGGAGTCATGGGCTCCCTGTGGCTCTGGGTGGCAAGGAAAAGCTTAAGCCTTGGTTTTTGGAAGTTTCCGTTAGGCAGAGTGGGTAGAATTCCACAAGTCGTGCTTTCATTTTGAACGGGGATGCAGGGCGAGAGATGTGTAAGTCACTGTGTTAGCTTGGAGTTTTTTTAAAAATACAAAATAACCTCTAAGAAAATTCTGACAAAAGCACTATGTTTTTGATGCTGATAAACAAAAATACAGTGACATGCAAAGAAGGAAACCTGTAAACATTTCTCCGCCCACCATCCTGAGACAACTGTAAGTCATGACATAATAATAGCTTAATTTTTTTCTGCCCCTACTTTAAACTAGGCAGCATGCAAAATGTTGCAATACTGTACTGCATATTTGAAAGTTGCGAAGAGAGATCCTAAATGTCCTCATCACAAGAGAAAAAAAAGTTCATAATAAATATGTTGACGGGTGTTAACTGGACTTATTGGGGTGATCACTGTGCACTATATACAATTATCTAATCATTACGTTGATTGCTGCATCGGAAACTAATGTTACATGTCAATCATACCTCAAAAAAATGTTTCAAAAGAACTGTAATTATCCCTATACAGATAAGGAAACTGAGTTTTAGAGAGGTTCAGTAACTTAGCTCAGATTGTTCACCAGGGAGAAGTGGAATCTGGAACTAAACTCAACTCCACCGAACTTCAGAATCCACTCTCTTAAGGTCTCTATGGTGGAAAGGTATGTGGGTGTACAGAAAGAAAATATTAGAATTTCCAGTGATATTTATCTGTACCCATTTCTTTGAACTTGTTACTCTATCTCATTCCTTTCCACATGTTATTCTTTTGTAAATATTTTATTCATTTTTTAAAAAGATTTTATTTACTTATTTATTTGAGAGAGAGAGTGCTCCTGCACGCGTGCATCTGCACGTGTGAGTGGGGGTAGGAGCAGAGGGAGAGAGAGAATCTCAAGCAGACTCTGTGCTGAGCCCAGAGCCCGATGCGGGGCTCCATCCCTGACCCTGAGATCACGACCTGAGCAGAAATCAAAAGTCAGACGCTGAACTGACTGAACCACCCAGGCACCCCGTAAATATTTTTTCTGAACAGGATGCTAGCATGGTTCTACATGTACATAACTGTTATAAATAAATAAATAAAACATATATAAATGTATATATTAGAAATGAATGTGCTGTATGAACAAAAAAATTCAAAAGACAATGCACTATGCTATAACTTACCAGTTTTATGCATATATCATGTGTGTGAATATACTGATACACATTTAAAAAAAAAAATGGATAATACATATACTTTTGTTTTTTTCCACTTCGTATATTGTAATCATTTTTCCACGTCAACAAAAATTCATCTGCAACAATATTTTCAATATAAATACTAGACTCTTTAAGCATTAATTTTGATAGGTAAGATCTGATGATTTAGAACAAGAATCTGAGGTCTGTCCCACATTCTTATGCCCTCACCCCACCTTATCGCAATGAATGGTGGAATATAATTAAGTACCTAGAAGCCAGGGACTCTTTTTTAAAAGTGCATCTCTTTTCCTATAATAATTTCCATTTGCATATCCATATTCATATCAGCATTATTCATAAGAACCAAAAAGTGGAAGTAAACTAAGTATCCATCCATGGATGAGCAGATAAACAAAACGTGGTCTATACATACAAAGGAATATTATTCTGCCTTAAAAATAAAAGAAATTCTGATGCATGGTACAACATAGATGAACCACGAGGACATTATGCTAAATAAAATAACGCCAGTCACAAAAAGACAAATATCATGTGATTATTAGGCAAATTCATAGAGACAGAATAGGCAGATTCACAGAGGTGAATAGGCAAATTCACAGAGACAGAATGGTGGTTGCCCGAGGCTGGGGGAGGGGCAGAGATGTGTTAGTGTTTAATGGGTCGGAGTTGCAGCTTTGCAAGATGAAAAGTTTTGTTGCTGGATGGTGGTGACAGTTGTACAACAATGTGAATGTGTTGACCACCACTAAACTGCACACTTAATAATTGCTAAGATGGTAAGGAAAGGAAAAAAGCACATCTCACTACAATAGATAGGACTTCGTGGAAAGTGGAAGCTAACTGCCAAGTACTCTGACATCTCCACTCCGTACCAGGCACCCTGAAAGGGTTAAGGTTAGGGGTTACGTTAAGGTAACCTCAAAACAAACCTTTTAAAGAAAAGGGAATGGCCTTGCTCTCTTAAAAAAAAAGAAAAGAAAAGGGACCTTAGATTCAGATGTCTTAAAACAGGCTGAAGGACATGCCACCAGCAGACTGTCTCTCACTCCCGCCTGCCTGTCTGAGTCCAGAGCCCATGCCTTCCCCTGGCGTCTCCAACAAAGGAGACTGGAAAGCCAGTCTGCCTCCATCATAGCCCTCGCTGGGTCTAGTGCCTCGCGCGCACACTCTAGGTATTTAATCTATGCAAAGGAACAGGGTTGAACAATGAGAAAAAGGCAAGGCATCCAAGGGCACTGATGATCAAGAGTTCATTTCCTGCCTTCTCACTCTTCAACTATCTCCTCAAGTGACTAATATTAGACTCAGGGTCACTGCACTGATAACACCACTTGCCAGGGTAGAGTCCACAGCCTGCTGTCCCTCACTGCCTTCCAGCAGGGACAGCAGGGATCCACACAGGCCTGCTTACACAGGTGTAAGTTAAAACGATGACTCTGAGATGGGTGGGTACACAGACTGCAGGTCTGGTCTTGCCCACCTGAACTGTCATGGATCTGTCACTCCTTAGTTCATCAGCTATAAAATGAGGGTTCAAATGCGTGATACAGGCCAGCTCTATCACTCTATGCTTAGAACAGATGAAAAAGTGCCCATCGTACGGGATGGCTGATTTTTTCCAAATTTAGAGCTCTTCAGAAAAAGCAAGTTCAGAACTTGATGAATGTTTGCCCTGCCTAAGAGTTAATGGAATTAAAATCTAGGGGAGTAATGAATCTGACAGAGAATACAAAGAACAGATTTCCCCAAACTGCCTATCTTTTAAAGGCATTTTAATACTGAGCTTTCAGCAAATAAATAAACCCACCCTTTACAAAGTGAAGTCCAGGGAACATTGTCAGGCAAGACGCTCACACATCAGGGACAAACCAGTATAGGAATTACTGTTTACATGTCCCTTCTTCTAGGACATTCGCTATGTACATGAGCAGATGGGAAACTTACCGAAAAGAACTTGAATTTTAACTCTTAACCAGGTACTTCCCCACACTTAATTGTCCATGGTTCCCCATGTGTTGTTTGCTTGTTTGTTTATTCAACATAACTCTTGACATCTGGCCAAGTCATTGGGGAATGTTAAGCCATAATATGGTAATATCAATATAATGCCACACAAAGTTTCTTAATCTCGCTTGTAGTGCGGGGGTATTATACCAAGTTCATAGGGTGAAGATGATGATTAATGAATTAACGTTTGTAAAACATGTAAAACCACCTAACACTTAGATGTATTTACAAACCATTAAAAATAAATAAAGTATTAATGCACTGAACTGATACACAAAAGAATTTGTTTCTATCTTTAGGTCAAACCTTAAAATAACCATTTCACAGGGAGACAGAAAAGCCACTTCTCAAGTTTTTCTTCACAAAAGCCTTTGGCGGATACATTAAATCCCTTGCTTGAAATGAGACAGAAAGGTTCAACTTCTGTCCAGTCAGTCTTCTTTATTCTGCTAGCAAGGAAGGTAATGATTCTTACCGTTTGTGTTGGTATAGGGATCAGGAGACTCCTCACAGCGGTAAAGAGCATGAGGCTCGGAGTCCTAATTCTGCCACTCTCTAGCTATGTGACTTAGACAGAATGCCACTTGCTCACCCCACAACTCAGTTTCCCTATCTGTAAAATGGGGATACTAACAGTGCCTATCATCACAGGGTTGATGCGAAGGTGATGCATTTTAGGAACAATAACAATGCCCTGTCATATTTACTGAGACCCAGAAACTGGGTTCCAGAGAGGTTAGTTAGCCAGTTATAGAGCAAGCGTCTGAGCCTGGATTTGAACCCAAGCAGTTAAATTCTAGAGCTCCTGTCTTCACTACTGCCTCCCCATTGATGTAAGGACCCCGCATAGCACCAAGCTCACGGGAGCTGCTATTTTTATTACTGTAACTGATTTTTACAGGCTCTGGAAATGGAAGGACATTTTAGAGGTTTAAATGCTCTAGAGAGGTAGGAACGAGGCGGGAAAGTTCTTTAAAGTCTTTGCTCCCCCCTGCCCCCCATTAACTACACTTAGGGCAGCCACACCAGGTCCTTTCCCATGGGAAATAGCTGCATTTTGTAGCACAGCTGTAAGTTGTGAATTATACCTTCCCATCTGAAACTGGGAGACAATATACGCTCATTCTGACCCAGCACTTAATTGTAAATTGTCGTCACTCCCTTTTTCGTATAAGCAGAAGTGCCCTAATCACATGATTATTCGGTAACTTCCACCTTTCAGGATCTTAAGAGAAATGAAAAAGAAAAACAAAACAAAACAAAATAAAAACCAACCCAGTCCTGCTTTTACAAACTCATTTGCGGCTAGCTCAGTGATAAAGCCTTCCCTCCTCGCCCGTGTCAGCTTTCAGGAATTCTCTGCGTTGTCTGCGTTGTGTAACCCAAGCAGCTTGTTATCTTTGCAGCTTAAAGGCTGACTTGGAAATTCAGACTGTCAACTATTTAAAGAGAATGAAAGTCCCCACTCTACTATTTTAATTAACTTCCCGAGAGCAAGGTTTCCTACTGGTTATGATAATGTTCACTTAAAATACTCTTAAGGAAACATGGCAGGAAGCTAAGTAAGAAGGGGGAGGATTGCTGTTTTTCAAGGCATTCCAGGAAGAAGAGTTTGAGCACAGCCATGAAGGGAAAATACTACAGAGTACCTGGAGAACCAAGAAGAGAGGCACGAACAGATATTAAGGAGTAGAAACAGTGGAGTATGGGAAATTAAAGTACATAATACAGATTAAGTAGAGCCTCGATGCCAGATGAGGGTGTGCAGGGTAGGCGTTTGTGCAATGAGAAACCGTAAAGAGATTCTTGGTAGTGAACACCAATCACATTTATGTCTCGGGAAGATAACTGCGGTTCTGTGCAGGTGGCTGTGAGGGATGGCACCAGAAAAGATCTGGAAGCTCACTGGCTATGTGACATTGTTTCCCTGGGCCTGATTTTCCATCTGTTAATTTGTTCAACAGCAGTGATAACATTTGTGGTGGGGATTGAATGAAATCACGCATGGACTTTGAAAATAATGTCGTCGAAAGCACTCACACAAACTATACACACACAGCGCCGTGTTCGGGTTGTGTGGAGGGGAATGAGGGCTGAGAAAGCAAGCCTTCTGATGAAGGAGAGAGCTGACTAGACAGATGGAGGACATGGGTGGGAGGGTGAAAGGGAAATCCTCTGAGGTAATTCAAGAGGAAAAGCTGATGTCATACAAGGGGAGTCCGGGAAGAGGAGTTGCTCTGGGGGCTGGGGTGCTGCTGGGTTCAGCTTTGGAAATGCTACATTTGAGAAAGAGGGAGATATTCATAAGGAGTGGGTGGACCAGAGCAGCCTTAAGAAGTAGGTGTTCATCATTGTTTTAATTGAGAAAGCCACATTGCCCTGGTCTTGGAAAGTATTCGGGGACATTTTTTGAGGCTTAAACCTCAGTGAGTCAACTCAGTGAAGTTCTAAAAGCCAACAGCTGCAGCCACCGGCCTGTAAGTCAACAGAAGATTGGGATTCAGAATGGCCACTGAGGTAATTCTTGATAGAAAACCAAGTTCCCAGGAAGGAGATGCCCTAGCCTATGGTTCTCGGCATCCTCAGTGCCTCAACTGGGGCTGACACATTTTAGGCATTCTGTGGGTGTTATTGGATAAAGCTATGAACTTTGTATAATTTTAACGTAGTGGTATCAAGAATGTGTAAACTCCATTTCAGGACTTTGTATTTTGCCTCTTTAAGGAACTTCCCTCTGCTTGTTTCCACCTGAGAAACATCACATAAGAAAACAATCACAGATTACCACAATCCCAAATACACCATGATGTTCATCACGGCATCATTTATATATCAGCAAAAAAATGGGAAACAATTCATATTTGAAACAACAGGGAGGTGGTAAGTCATTCCATTAATATGATGAAATAAGAAAGTGGAGACTGTAGGAACTGTTCTTTTTTAATATTTAATTAAATATTTGCTTTGCAAATATTAATTCATTTAATGCTCATAGCAATGCTATGGGGTGTATACCATTAAGATAAGTTCCATTCTACAGATGAGGAAGTTGAGGGCTTGGACAGTTTAAATAACCTGCTCAAGATTATACAGGTAATAAGTAGCAGACCTGGGATCTGAGCAAGGCTGTCTGGTTCTCGTGTCTTTGCTCTAACCATTATACTACATTGCCTCACGGTATCTTATTTTTCTTAAACTAGTTTTGTAACAAATTTTGGGGGGAAAATATATTTTCCCCATTCACAGGAGGAAGCGATCACATCACAGGGAGGGGGTGGGTGGTAGCAAGGAATCAAAATTCTGCCTCATTATAAACCCAATGACAAGAGTTCACAGTTCCTTATTCTTTCCTTCACCCCCATCAGTGAAAACTAATGCTTGCTGGCAAAACAACTGATAACTTACAAAGTCGTTCCACGTCATTCATCTCCTCAAAACCACCCTGCCAAGTCACGATTTTCATGAATCCCAATTTACAGATGAGCAAGCTGAGGCCCAGAAGGGACAAACGGCTCACTTAGGGTCACCTTGCTAGTTTCTTGACGCCCAGGCTCATGTTCCTTCTACAACTCAGTGAGGTTTAGACAATTTCAAAACAGTGTCCTCCATCTAATCAGCCTAGTAATCACTCAGGAAACCACCAGGCACAAGGCAAAGTTAAAGAAGAGGATTGGTTTGGGCTTGGCCAGACTAAGTCAACAACCTTGAAGTCTTAGACAACCTCTGGACTACCCGAGGGCTGTCTCTTACGAGCCTTCAGTCATAGGCAAGAGATCTTCCCCAAGGAAGGTTTGTGGTATCAACCTTTCTCTTCTGTTCTTCCCCTTAATACACTATTCACCTTCTTCAGACCCACCTTAGTCCCAGTGGTCTCTTCAGAGGTTACCAAGAGACAGGGCAGGATGATGATAATGAGGAGGGCAATAATGATACTAGAATAATTGATAATAATAGTCAAAGTGTTCAGAGAGCTTGCCATGTGCCAGAAACTGCCCTGGGCAATGTTTACAACATTTGATCTCCCACTCTACACCCATTAATCTAGGGGGTAGGTGCCATTTTCCTGATGAGGATATGAGGCTTAGAGAGTGTCCATTACATGGCTGGTGGAGAGGAAATGGGGAAGGAAGGGTTAGCAGTTCACAGACTGCAGAGGGTGCGCTTTCGGCCCTAAAGCCCTCATTTATAAATCAACTTCAGACTCACCCCCCCACATGATGACATTCTTCGCATATCTGATCTTCCTAGGAAATATGGCTCCTCTAAGAAATCCAAGAGCGGAGAACACAGCAGCATGATGTCAAGGATCTAGAAACTCATTTACCCTCCTCTTATCCCCACATTTTCTTTTAATTAAAAAATAATGGTGTTTATAGATTTTCCTGATATATTTACATATATCAGGAAAATATATTTTAAAATATACTTTTCCTTTCCCTCAAAGCCTATTTCCTAACTTATACACAAATTTTTAAAAAGTAACACAGCCCAAAACAAAGCTAATGAATGTGGTGAGCGGATCGTGGTGTGTTACGTGCACTCCTCAGTCATTTTACCAAACTGGATGGGCAGGTGAGAGGATCTGGAGCTTCTGAGGTGAAGTAGTATGCCCTGACTGGACATCTTCAGGCATGGAAGGCATTATTCGGTTATCAGTCTGTTAAGGGGCATACTATTCAAAACCTTGGCTGGGAATGAGTACTAGGTCATCTGTAAATAATCTACGGGTAAAGTTTACTAGGAGTGGAACATTAACATGGTAGAGGTGAGGCTTTCGATGGGTCACTGGCCTGTGGGCTGCTTCTAATTGGAGGCCTTGCCTCCACCTTTAACCATTTCGATTTCTCCGACTCCAACTACTGCATTAAAAGGGGCAGAAAGGAGCAGGTAGAGCATGAACATAAACACTTTGATGAGGTGGCCAGTTAGGCAGTTAGAACAAGTAAGTGTCCCAGGGGCAACAATACCACTGGTAGGTCAAGTGTCTGAAGGGGGAGGCCCCTGCAGGGCAGCTGCAAAAAGCAAGCCCCCATTAATCCCTTAACTAAGCAGCTGATGGAGTTTATCTTTTTGTGCATATGTTACAACTCCTCCAACACAGGATTATTTATAAATTTTAAAAAAGTCAGCACGGCTACCAAAGCTTTTTAGGGATTTCTTCATCTTGCTAGCAGATAACAGAAAATAGAACTCTGGAGGGCTTCTGTTTACAATTCACTGTCACTCTGGCTTGAAAAATTCTAAGAAAGCTTCCTTGCTGGATTCTTCACAAAAAGAATGGGTCCCTATTTGAAGAGGGAAGAGATCTCAGTCTCCCGCCTTGAGATCTACTTTCTTTTGAGTTTGCATCCATTGTTATTCAAAGTAACAGCATTCAGCTAGGGTTCAGCTAGGGTTATTTTGCATAGTAATATCAGAAAAGGAACCATTACCTGGTATAATCCCCTTTGGCTTCCTGAAATAAAAAACAAAGATAGATGATCAATATGTATTTATGTTAACTAAGCAAATGAATTTCACTCTTGGTCACGTTTCCCTCTTAAAGTGCCTGAGTTTTGTTTTGAAGAGTGTCCACGAGGAACACTTTCTCTAGGGCCACGGAGAAGAATGTGGCATTGGTGAGAACACATTGGTATCCATGAAATACTTCGTATTCTTTTTTTTTAATTATTATTCTTAACAGAAGAGACAAATATATCTGAAAAAGCACAGATGATTATGTCTTCTTTTAGGTCCCTAAGATCATGTGATAAATGCTTGTCTATTCGAGCAGCACTTTCTAGTCTGGACACAGACCTTTTAAGCCGGACATAGGTAAATCAACGCGTGCTACTTGTTTTCTCTTTTTAAACCAGCACAGAACACGCTTGGTTTTTCAGCTACTAGCATCTTTAAGCATTAAGGGGCTCTTGCCCTCGACCTCAAGAAAAAGGTATACAAAAGTTACTTAATTTAAATGAAAATTACAGCTCTTGTAACAGTTGCTGCTTCCCAAATTCAACTGTTCCAGAACTCCTTTCCAGAAGTACGGTCTAAATTCTCTTCCCCCAGAGCAGTCTAAATTTCATTTTCCTTTGCGACATACAATACCACCCTATAGCTCATGCAAATTACGCTAAAACAGAAAACGGTGGCTCGCTCACGTTTTTGACTGGCGAACAACCAGCTGGCTTAAAAAATCTATCAGCCACCGGCCCACGCGAGAAAGTTTCAGAGTTGCAGGCAGTTCACAAAAACCAACAAACAAAAAGGCGCAGGCAAGAGGCAGTTGGTCGATTCTTACCTGTAACACAAGCGCTGCTAACTTGAAGATGGTTTCGCTGTCCGCTTCGATTTGCCCCTGTCGGGGGGGGAAAAGCAAAGCGTCACTGGACACAGGCTGCCCTAGGTTGTAGCAAATGGCTGTGGAGTCGGGGAAGCTGTCACGGCTTGGCACCTCCAGTTTACAATCAAACGCAGATCATACCATTACAGGGGAAAGGGAGGGGGGCGTGGAGGGGCGCATCCAGGGTTCAGGGGAAGCCACAATGTGTGTGTGTGTGTGTGTGTGTGTGCGCGCGCGCGCGCGCGGCTAATGCGCGCACACTTTAATTAGCTGTGGGGAATTTTGTTTAGAGAGCAGTATTCTGGAAGAAACACAAATGACTCTGGAGGCTGAAAATTCAGAGAACTTCCCAATGAATAATTTTTACCCCTACAGGTTCATTTTTAAGCTCTGAAGATTTTCTTAGATTTGTTCGTTCTGTGTTTTCCTGAGTTTTTCCCCCCCCCCCCCCGGGTCCCCCCCCTTTTTTTTTTTTTTTTTTTTGTATACACACAATGCAACTGTTATTAAAAATGTAAATTCACTTCGACATCAGTGACACATTGTTGAATTAATATTTATACAGTTAGAGACAAAATGTAAAGCCTTAAGAATCAGTTACAGCAAATACTTAGAGAAGACCAAAATTCTGTTCCATTTTACTGAAATCTGATGAACTCTAATTTATCATTTTACCCATTATTTTATTTTTTTCATCCTTTAAGATCTCCCCCCACCCCCAAAAATAAGAATTCTGGGCCTTGGAAAACAGGAATGCTTTTTCAGTGCCCTGGTAGGGATGCGTAAGTGTGTGTGAAGGGAATATTGCCTCTAGCAATGGTATTCACATATGCCTTCATTTATTTTGTTAAATATGATCATATTCGTTAATACCATTACTGCATCATATAATGTAGTACCACAATGAATGGTATAGCGGGATCTTCATTTTAAAAATATTTGCAAAAAAAATTTGTTGGGTGATACGCTACCTTGTAAGCATTAACGCACACTAAAACAATTCCATATAACCTTGCTTACGTGTTGTATAATTAGTACTTGAAAGTGCAGAGTCTTTGAGACTATCGAACTCATGAGCCTAGAAATTGCCCTGAATTCTTTATTTCTCCCTTTTACCTGTTGAATTTGGGCTGAAGAGCTTTTCTAGTTGTACCAGGACATCAATGGTGAGTAATTAAGTAGTTTTAAAGTAAAGGCGAACTAGGTAGGTTCACAGAAGCAGTGAGCTCGCTGAAGATTTCTGAAAGGATTATGCTTTTCTCTCACGTTTCCAAGTGATTTGGATTTGGGGTTCTCAAAAATAAAACAAACTAATAACAATAATTCTTCTAAAAGCCACAAAAATAAAATAAACCAAAAACCCAGGGCATTACAACGCCAGCTGTGATAATTATGTTTCCCTTATGTCACAAAATGAAAACAAACGAATTTCATCCTGCGACATCTAAGTTTCCCTTCCGAAACCTGAGGCAATGGATCTGCTCCAAACTTTTTTGCTCTAAAAGCTGACAGGCCCAGAGCCTTGGAATTCAAAGCTTGCTTCTAATCTCTAGAAACAGATTATAAAATCAAAGAGAAGCCAGGTTGATTGCCCTCTGTCTTTCAGGCAAGAGACAGTGGTTTTCTAATCTGGTGAAAGATGATGAAACATTTAATCCAACAGGTGAGATGGGTGTTGATCAAGACAAAGTTTTACAACGGTTATATTCCTTATGCTCAAAGGAAAACAACAACAACAACAACTCAGGCAGAGGGAGGGGGTCACAGGGGGAGGAACACTCAAAAACATCTTTGAGTTCGAAATTGCACCCAAACTTAAAGTCCAGTTTGTCTTAAAATCTTACAAAAGAGAAAAAAAATGGGTTGTTTCGGATATTAGCAGAACAAAAGCTAAATAAAATATATTGAAAATGACTGCCAACTCTTCTGACCCCCCATGACCCTCTTTGCCTCAGCAGAACCTTAGGTGAGTCATCCAAACAATATTTGAGACACCAACTTTTCAATTTAGTAAATGGAAGTTCAGCAGATAAAAAGGCCTCAGACAGAAACCCTTAAGGATGCTGCCAAATAATTCTCTACCTTAGAAGGGTCATTAAATATTAAAAATGCCGAAATGAGAGCTGAAGCATGAAAAGTACCAGGCTCAGACAGCTCCAGAAGAGTGGGGAGGCAAATATGCAACTCACCTGTGGGTTTTTTTTTTTTTTTCCACCTATGCAAGTTGCCACAACACAATTCTGGTGGAGGAGGGTGATGGTGGGCTGGAGGGGTGGGGCTTACCGAACTCTGGTTCCAGGGAGACAGGAGAAGCCATGGTTTGGCCAAGCCTTACATTCTTTTATACACCTCAGCCCCTACCTCACCTTCCTCCTATCCACTGTTTTGGAAATCCAAGGCAACGTATTTTGAATTCTAATACTGATTGCCAAGGTTACCTGACTTGTGCAGGGAGCTCACAAAACTGGATCAAGCAAAAATAATACTATTTGCCTCGTTCTCAGCCATTTCGCATGTGAAATTCAATTAAGACATATACCGAATTCCGGAATTTCATGCCTGAAGTACAAAAGTTCTTTAGAAATTGATGTCTGTCCTAGGATAGAAGATTTCTTTTACTTATAACCATGGCAACGCAGGTAACCTTATAGGGACTGGGCAAGCTAACACTTGAGAGAGGGATCTCCTCAGAGAGAGGTAATGGGATCCTTCGTAGGTTTCCATGACTGTCAGGGATAAACAAAGAGGAGCAGAGAAGTGAGTCAGATGATGTGGCTGAATACACAAGGGTAATATGAAACAGTATCAAGTCTTGGTGCTCTACCCTCATGGCTAATTTAGCTGCTTTACAGATTCAGTCCCTAGGTCACTAGTTCAGTCTCCGCATCGGACGTCGTATTTTTGTCCTTGGCTTGTTAGCTCAGTTGACCAAAACATCTTGCTAATGAGGTAAACTCTAGGTTTTGATTCACAAGTAGAAGAGAATAAAAGAAAGTTTTAGAATCTGAAAGGGAATTTAGTGAAAAAATTACTCATATTATTTTAGAGATGATGGCACTGAGCATCGGGGACATGACGTGTACTACCCAACCCCACAGCCGACCGTGACTCTGGGCTTCTTGTCTAGTGCTCTTTCCATTCTGCCATGCACTAGTTAATTTTCTGACTCCGGTGTCAATCTGTCACCAGGAATCTTCCAAAGGCATGTTTTTGATAAAAACTGGAATCAGAGAAGACTGAAAAATGATTCCAAATGCTCCCTTTCCTGTTGATGGGATGGTAAGTTATCATCAAATATAAAAACTTAGAATGGGAAAATTATTTCTGAAGACCCATCTGCTTTTTCTGTATTGATGTAGTACTTCATGGAAACTTATTCTGCACAACCATGGACATGAATCACTTGCTCACAAATACTTAAGATTTGGAACCACTTGACAAACTGCTGGGGGAAGTCAGTTTGTTTCCAAGTGTATCACTAATTATCTAGCTGTTCTAGGGTTAAGTCTATTAAAAGAGGTAGCTTGTAGAACACCAACAAATAAATGTATAGGGCGCCTGGGTGGCTCAGTTGGTTAAGCGACTGCCTTCGGCTCAGGTCATGATCCTGGAGTCCCGGGATCGAGTCCCGCATCGGGCTCCCTGCTCAGCAGGGAGTCTGCTTCTCCCTCTGACCCTCCTCCCTCTCATGCTCTCTGTCTCTCATTCTCTCTCTCACAAATAAATAAATAAAATCTAAAAAAAAAAACAACAAAAAAACCCCCAAATAAATGTATAAGAAATGAGAGGAAAACAAAATTATCATTTACAGTCATCATAGTACTAATTATCCAGGCAATAGTTTTCAATAAATAAAAACTATTGCATAAAAGTTTGGTGAGAAACAGGACGGGATATTTATATAATCACAAAGTATCTCCCTATGGGGAAATTTAATGATAAGGGGGAAAATGCTAGCTTTTCAATGGAGAAATCTGACAGTACAATCTTATTTTTTTTTTTAAGAGTTATTTATTTTAGAAAGAGAGAGAAAGAGAGAGCCCATGTGCAGGGGAGAGGGGCAGAGGGAGAATGAAACCCAAGCAGACTCTGTGCCGAGCCCAGTGCAGGGCTCAATCCCACGACCCTGAGATCATGACCTGAGCCAAAACCAAGAGCCGGTTACTCAACCAACTGCCCCACCCAGGTGCTCCAGACAGATACAGTCTTAATCAAGTGATCAGATATCACCAATAACTGGACAGACTGGCATCGTGTGCCTCCTGATAGTATTTATTGAGAAGGACACAACTTCACTTATATACATGGCTGTGTTGGTAAATGTATATGTTTCCCAACCAGAACTTGGAGGAGGGGGGGGGTGATCCCTCATTTGTAGCATCTGTTGATATCCATGGTGCAAATACTCCCACCATAGCTGATTTCAAACTACCAATATGACCTCACAGAACACGTTGCTGGGATGTGATGTGAGAATTGGCTCTCACCACTGGTACCAGCTGGTTCCAGTACACCACTGGGTAGTATCTCTGCCAAAAAATACACCACTAGATCTAATCATGAGGCAGCCTGAGACAAACCCAGATGGAGGGTCATTCTATTAAAATATCTGGCCCATACTCTTCAAAAATATCAATAGGATGAATGCCGAAGAAAGGTTGAAGAACCGTGTCGAAGAAAAGGAGACTAAGCAGTCACAACAACTAAATGCAGTCTGTCATCCTGTATCAAGAGAAGTTGTTACAAAGGGCATTATTGGCACAACTGGACGGTACCTTATGCAACCAGTAAAGGTTCAGTGTTAAATGTTCTAAATGTGATTACTGTGACATGGTTATATAAGGGATGTCTTTGATCTCAGGCGCGATACGATGAATTATTTCAGGATAAACAGTGTAACTTACTCTTAAATGATTCAGAAAAAATTGCACATCTGCAGGCAAGGGAAGGGAGTGTGAATGTGGCAAAATGTTAATGACCAGTGAATTTGGTTCGAAGGACATACCCCATTTTTTGTGCTATTCTTAAAACTCTTCCGTAAATTTGAAATAATTTCAAAATAAAAAGTTTGTAAAAAGCTGACATATTTTCTCAGCATGCTGGATATCTATTTGTCTTGACTGCCTAGTACCCGTCCCCTTTTCTGGGCAGAAGATCCCATTCTTTTCGGAGCTGCTTCTTTCCCTACTGGCTTGTGTGCAAACACAATCATCGTTCTGTGACAAGCAACGGAAGCTGGTCCAAAGACAGTCCCAGGGATTTTCCAAATTAGAGCCGAGGGAAGAAAGCTCTCCCCCACTGTGTCTCAGGGTGAAGTTGGGCAGATGTGAACCAGAGAGAATCACTGCCCACAGACAGAGAGAAAGGGACTTCCCGACATTGGTAGTCAACTGCATCTACTGCTCAACCAGGCCAGACTTCGAAGTCTGGTTAAAACTCAAAAATTGGCAAGAACAGTGACTTGGATGCTGCTCAGATGCTCTCGCTTTGGTTTACCAGTAAGCCAGCAAACAAAGAGTGTAAAGAACAGATGTGATAAGCACACAAATGAGTGAATGGATGTAGCTCCCAGGAGACCTTTTAATTCCTTCTGTGGACACATCCACATGGAGGAGGAATCTGCCAGATCAGAGAATTCCAGAGATAGGGACTCACTGGTTTCATACAATTAGTCTGGTGGTGGTGGTGGTGCCGGCGGGGGCACATCAACACTTAAGAGCTACCCACTATCTTACAAGGCAGTTCTTGCTGGCCCATAGAAGCATCCTTCCCTGGGACACCTGGGTGGCTCAGTCGGTTAAGCGTCTGCTTTCAGCTCAGGTCATGATCTCATGGTCCTGGGATGGAGTCCCACATTGGGCTGCCTGCTCAGCAAGGAGCCTGCTTCTCCCTCTGCCTGCCACTCCCCCTGCTTGTGCTTCCTCTCTCTCTCCCTACTAAATAAAAATAAAATCTTAAAAAAAAAAAAAAAAAAAAAAAAAACATCCTTCCCTGTGCTAGTTCTGTCTTCTAGGGGTTATGGTGCCCCTAGGAGACCAGGCTATAACTACCACATCTGCACCCCCCCATTCCCCTTGTGTAAATGGACCAATACTTTGTCCTTTTTTGTCCAAGCTAGTGGTGAGAGGTAATGTTTCTGGAGGATGGTCTCGATGATGTATATTTTCCATTTGTTCTTCTAGACAAGTTTTGCAACCTTGGCATAATTGACATTTTCAGTTAGTGTTTTTTTGTAGGAGCTGCCCTGTGCATTATAGGGTGCTGAGCAGCACCCCTGGCCTCTATCCACTAGATTCCAGGAGCAGCTTCCCCGCCCACCCCAGTTGTGACCATCAAAATTGTCTCCACACATTTCCAAATGTCTTCTGCATGGCAAAGTTCCCCCAGTTGAGAACCATTGACCTAGATTCTCTCAGTTTTATTCCTGGATTAAGCTAGAAGCATCAGAAACTTACAAAACTGAACCATAAGGCTTGTCCCAAGGTAAAACTGCTTTTGTGTTTTGGCTTCTAGTGAGAAACTATATAGGAAGCAACCCTCAGAACCTCATTATCTTAGTAACTCTAGGTGTGTTGTGTTGGATATAGATAATTACATCATGTACTAGTCCTTCATGAGGACCCCTGGGAGAAGTTTCTGGTTTTTAAGACCAGTAGTGACTGCGCTTCTCTGAGCAGCTGCTTTGTTTTTGCCTTAATGACCACTGTGAGTTATGCAAGTGATCATAACTCCCTCTTTGCTGTGGTTCTTAAGAGAAGTTGGGTTTCAAATTCAATGCTTTATATTAACCATGCTAAATGTTTTATACCAACCTTAACCTTGGCAGTATCTAATTATTTCTACTTTTATTTTCTCACAAGTAACTCTGATTTCATCACTGACTATATTTTAAAGTGCTTTTTTCTTTTTTATGGAGGTCCATACAGTAATATGCACAACGTGGTGAATTTTGGCACGTGTATACACTCGTGCAATCATTACCCAGATAAAGATATCAAACATTCTCACTAATTTTTCCATCTTAGGGAAATGTATGTATTTTTATATACCACATCAAATAAAATTATTTTTGCTAATTAGAAAACTATCAATACTGCAAAATTGTTGCAATTTGCAATTCTTTGATTACTAATCAATTTGAGTCTCTCCCTTGCAATTGCATATTATTTGCTATTGCCATGTGTGAAGTGACCCTGTGTTCACTTACCTGTTTGAGAACTTATTTTTTGTTTGAGCTACCAATGTTAACCCTTTGTGTTGCCTACTGAGTAAAAACTGTATCCTTCAATCTATTCTCCCTCTCCCAGCCTATGAAGTCAGACGGGCCTGGGGCCCATCTCCCTCACTGGAGGAATCTTTGGGGTTCTGAGCAAGCTATTTTTCTGAAACTCAGTTCCTCATCTGCAAAATGGGGAATGATAATACTGAATTTAGTGGGCTGTTTAGAACATTAATGAGGGACAAATATAAAACATTTATCATAAAGCCTAGGCTCAAAGATTCTTTCATTGTAGGGCGCCTGGGTGGCTCAGATGGTTAAGCGTCTGCCTTCGGCTCAGGTCATGATCCCAGGGTCCTGGGATCGAGTCCCGCATCGGGCTCCCTGCTCCTTGGGAGCCTGCTTCTCTCTCTCTCTCTCTCTCTCTGTCTCTCATGAATAAATAAATAAAATCTTAAAAAAAAAAAAAAAAAAAAGATTCTTTCATTGTATTCTCTCTGCACTATGCACCATGTTGCTTCTTACGTTGTTCTATATTACTACATCTATAGTAATCTATTTTGGTCTGGGACACTGTTCAATTTTTGTGTTGTTCTGTAACATTTCATCAATGTTCCATTATAATATAGCTCAATATCTAAGTGCTTTAATTTTCCATAATAATCTTTAACATTCTCTTACACATACGTTTTTAAATTTAAAATAATCTTGTCAAGTTTAAAAAAGTATATATATATATAATAATTTGTCTTCCTCTTTGGAACCATGTATGTCTCTACTGAAGTGGATTTATTAAAAAAAAAAAAGAAATAGCTTTATAATGACCATAAGGTTTTATGATATACTGTAAAGATCACACACATCCAATGTTGGGTTAATACTCAGTATTTTATATTTTCCTTTATAAAGGGGCCACCTTTTTCCTTATATTTCCAGGTTGTCATTATGTAAGATTATTATTTGTAGCATATTTGACTACCATTAAATTTCTTCACCAAAGCTTATAATGCCAATAAGTTTTAGCTTATTTATTTCCATTTTGTAGGCACATAGTGAAATTGTCTTTAAGTAATATTTTGGTGTACTTCTTTGCAATATACTTGGTCCATCTGATCACACTGCATGAAGTAGACATTTTACTTAACACATCAAAACTATATTCTTCTCATCACTGCTGGTGGATTATAACTTAGTTCAGGACCAACTTTTTGGCAAGGTCTACCAAACCTTAACACACATATGCACGATGGCCCAGCAATTCTGCTCTTAGGTAAACACCTGACAGACATGTTTACATATGTCCCCTAAACGATGGACATAGTGCTATTTGTCATAACTAAGTACTGCAAACTACCCAAATGCCCATCAATGAGCAAACGAAATGTGGTATACTTAGACTATGGACTACAATTCAGCAATGAAAACGAACAAGTTAGCCTAAACTACGTACAATACAGATGAATCTCAGAAACATAATTTGAGCAAAAACAGGCCAAACGTTAAAGAGCATATGTGGTATGACTCCAGTTATATGAAATATAAAGTCACCCAAAAGTAATAAATGCTATTAAAAGTCACGGGAGTGGGGGTGATTAATGACTGGAAGAGAACATGTGAGGGGCTTCTCAGGTGGTACTATTCTGGTTACTTGATATTGATGTTAGTTGCACAGATGTATTCAATTTGTGAAAGTTTGTTGAGCTGCACACTTACATTACATGCACTTTTCTATATGTATATTATACTATAATATACGGCTGAGAAGCAAACAAACAGAACTCCTGATCTTCCCTAAAGCTTTTGTCATCTTACTTAGTGACAGTTCCATCCTTAGTTGCTTCCGTCCAAGGTCTCATGGCACGTTCGGGCATGGAGCTGAGCAGTGAGCACCTTGTATGAAGTATGTGGTGATCCTATTTGCACCTTCTAATGCATTACACACCTTATCTATTTTCTTTATTGTTTTTCTTCCCACCATCACCCCTGTCTCATAGGTTAAGTGCACGGGTTTTTATCTACCTGGCCCTAGCTATATCTCCTGGACCTAGAACACTGCCTAGCACAGAGAGGATGTTCAATAATATCTGTAGAAGATCAACTAAAAGAGTAGTGAGGTAAAAAGTCGTTGGAAGTATTTTTCTTTCCTTTTAGAAAAGGGAATGCTTCTTGTGTTTCTTGATTCACTATTCAGTTGATTTGCCTGGATTTTCAACTCAGAATGAGTTTCTGAACCATGAGAACACAGCCCAGGCTTCACCAGCTATGGGCACTGTAAGCTAAGTCCTATGTGTCAAGGACTCAATACACAAACTCAAAACACCAAACACAAGTTGGTGTTAGATGTCAGAAAGTCTTTTGCTCTTCTGGCTTCACTTTCTAAAAACATAAAAGGAAAATAATAATACCTGTCTCACATGTTCCATGGAGTTTGAGGACAAAAAGAAAAACAAGATATAAAAACGCTTTGAAAAAGGAAAAAGCATTACAAGGAAAGCCAATGAGTACAGGTGTTTCTGTGGGCGTGTATCGCAGTTTCAAAGACATAAGCATTATGACCAAAGTATCTGGGCAGACTGCTTCTCAGAAACTTGATCACAATGAAGATAGGAGCAAAGAGAAAGAGTAAGTTTTGCAGCATGTGAATTAGTGCTCATCTGTGGGAGGATAATCAAAGGAATATACAGAAATGGAAATGAGAAAGAAGGGAAACTAGGCAGACTGCACTTTCCCGAGGATCAGCCCAGGTATGGTTCATGCAATGCATTTTATTTTTAGGTGGACAGGTGACACTTTTTTTTTTCTTGGGATGAACTTCCAACTAGTTTAAATACAAACCAGATCTTGATTTCTAAATACCGTTCTCCACAGAAAGGAAAAATGGCTGATTCCAAGGCTACAGCAATAGGAGCATTTTGATCATCAAAATTAATGGCAGAATGGATGATAATACATTGATGGGGTGTCTGGGTGGCTCAGTCGGTTAAGCGTCTGCGTTTGGTTCAGGTCATGATCCCAGAATCCTGGGATGGAGCCCCGCATCGGGCTCCCTGCTCAGTGGGGAGTCTGCTTCTCCCTCTCCCCGTTTGTGCTCTCTCTCTCTCTCTCTCGTGCACGTGCACATGTGCTCGCTCACTCTCACTCTCCTCAAATAAATAAGTAAATCTTTTCAATACAAAATAAAACCCCGAGGTATACTGACATTGGCCAGCCTCCTTGCAAGATACACTGAGAACCCCCATCACTTACGCGGTATTCCTGCCACAAGGAAATTATGTTAGACTAGTGACTCGCAAACTTTGGTGTGTAGCAGAATTGCTGGGACAAGAGCTAATGAAGAATACAGAGGCCCAGGCTGACTGAAGTAAGACAGGATGAAATAGGACAGAGTGTGGGTCTCGGCATTTTCACCAAGTTCCGAGATGATTCTGAGACATGTCCAACACGATACATGTTTTAAACCACTGAATTATACAAATCCATACGTCAGAAATGGAGAGACATTCTGCAAAGCAATTGGCCTATACCCTTCAAAAGTACCAGTGGAAGAAAAACTGAAGAAAGACTGGCCACCTGTTTCCAGTTATGGAGACTATAGAGGCACGATGATTAACTGCAATGTGTGATCTGGGATTGGACTCTGGATCAGAACAGGAAAAAACCCCAAAGCTATAAAGAACATTAATGAGACAATTAGAAAAACTTGAATAGGAACTGGATTTTAGATACACACAACTTGTGAAATAGGGTATTCATTGCACAAAACTCCAAACTCTACACAGGCAGAGATCTGTTTTCTGAGTTGTACACCCAGCATCTACATAGTGCCTACCACATCGTGGACAATCAAAAAATATTTTTAATGAATTAATCTATACTTAAGAAAAAAACACTAAACATTTCGAGGACAATGTCCTATCAGATAACGCTGCAAAAAATATCAGGACTATGAGTCTTTCGGCTTCCAACTCTCATTTTTATTCTCCGCCCCCCCACCCATTTTGAGATCTTGAGGCTCCGCTTTATTCTTCTTAAGCCCAGAAAGAATGAGACGGTCACATGGTAAGTACGAGAGACACTGGCTCCACCATTCTGCAGTATCTGAGTCCTTTTTATAAACTCTTGCACCAACACAGTTTCAAAGCAAGGGAGCGAATGTTTATGAGACTGCCCTGAAAATTAGGTGTGGTGATCTACAGCCAAATTGTTAGGCGATGCAAGAAAGGCAGGGAGCCTAAATAGGTCAGGCTCTGCTAATAAGCATGGAGGTTCCAAGACACCCGCATCTGATAAATACGAGGGGAGACAACTGCAGAACAGGTGAATAACCGTCATTAAGTAAATACTTAAAACCAAGCTCTCAAAAAAAAAAAAAAAAAAAAAGAACCAAGCTCTCGACTTCTGTACTTACCCTTATGCATTATAAGATGACATACACAGCAGACTTTAATTACAGCATTCTAATTGCTTAAATGCACCCTGGCACCAATTTATGATTACAGTTTGAATTTTTAGTAGTGGGGAGTTCAGCTGAAAAACTAGTCATATTTTTTTAAAAACAGTGCAAAGTGCTTGCAAGGTAATAAAAGATGAGTAGAGAGAGAAAAGGATGAATCAGGAGAAAGTTATGGTCATGATATTGAAATTAAGCCTTTGAATGAAGAAGCTCTGCTAAAGTCAGTATACTTTCTAGACTTTTTTTTTTTTTTGCATGAGAAATATGCAATGATACTTTTATTTTCAGGACTATTGTGCATCCATTTGATTGGGTTAGTTATTATTTTTTTTAATTATTATTTATTATTTTTTCCAATAGATCATACCACGCTTAAAATATTTTCACCAACATTCTCCTTTTATGCCGTAATTGTGTTTTTTTAATGCTCAAGTACTTCTCATAAATGAAAACGTCTTGTAACAGAATTTTGGAATAATACTGTCAATAACAACAACAAAAACAAGAAACACTGAAGTGCTACTTATCTATTCCAAGAGGTTGACATATATTAATTCACTGAATCCTCAGGACAGCCCTTTGAGGAGGTAACGTGGGGAGATTGAAGCTTAGGAAGACAACGAGATGGTTGCTCAAGGCCACCCAAACTGTGAGTGGTGGAGCCAGGATTCACAGTGAGGCAGTTGGGACCCCCTGTCCTCTGTGCCCCACCCCACCCCCCATGTCAGGCATTGGGCCATACTTTGGACAGTCTCTCCAAGGAGCGAGCAAACAATCTTGGTTGGTGGCCAGCACCTGTGAACTACTGCCTTTAGCTGAGAAGTCCATCACACTCTTACAGTGTATATTACATGCGTAACTATTTGTGGCCAGTTCAACATGTTTAACTGAAACGGATATCTTAGTCTGTTTCCTAATGAATCCACATTGCAAAACATCACTATTAGGCCTACTTATGAGATGGGAATCTTCTATTCAATTTCTTTGTTTGAAAAATATAAAGAGAGCCCTTCAAATCTCCTCCTACGGCCTCCTGAGCATGTGTAACACTGAAGAAAGGCGAAATATATCTGGCTCTAGTATGGGTTAAACAAAGAGATGGCAGATAGCTGATAGGTAAAAAGATGGATATATAGAGAGAGATCTGGTATGGGTAAATTTGTTTTGGGAAGTTTCTTTGCCATATTCCTTCTGAAATCCAAGATGTGTGTCTTCAAGGATGTCAAGCTAAGCATTTTCAAAAGCAGGAAACAAATTTGATTTCTAGAATAAATTGAGAAAACATCTTACAGAGTCATTTCATTCATTCCTACATTTAAGATATTGTATTTTCAGCTGAATGGACCATCTCCCTCCTCCTGCCTCTGTCCAAGCATTGATCATACTATTTTAATGACTTTTTTGAGTCAAATTTAGCTGTAGTGCTCTTCTTATAGCTCATTTCTGAGATGATGTTTGACCAAAAGTATGAATGCTGAGTTTAAATGTTTTAAGATAATTCATGCTAAATGGCACCACTATGAAATGCAGGCTTTTCAATTGCATTTTTAGTAGCTCTTCTCAACGCATTCAACAAATATTTGAGTGCCTATTTGTGCTGGCGATATATCAGTGAACAAAAAATTCATTCTTTGCAAATTTACCCTGGCTAGTGTCATCTGGAAGGCATTTTCCTTGTTATTTACTCTGTGATGAGGTTCTTTTACCTCTACGGACCTCAGTTCTTTCCACTGAGGGCCAAATATCTTCCCGTCTACCATCTCAGGGAGGTGATAAAGGCAAATGAAATGACATGGCACATATAGCAAGTCCCCAAGGATTCAAACTGGCATGTGTTAGAAGCTATTATTATGAAAACTTGATTCTCACAAATGTACAAGGCAGCATAAATCCAAATGCTCATGGTTTAAGATGCACATAATTTCAATGTCAGGAAAACAGAGGGAAAACCACATGAAACAGGAAAAGGTGAAATATTTATTATAAAACTCGCAGTAGCCCTTTAAAATACGGTATTAGATTTCTTTGTTCCTCGTGGACTGGCTAGGCTTCAAACCAACTCTGATGTTTAGTTTAGTGACTTCACTTGGTAAATGCTGATGGCTGGTTATTATGAGGAGGCACGCTCGTCTCTGTGTAGACAGAACTTACAGCCTGCAAAATTCAATTTCTGTTACTGATCCTTTAAATTATTTCAGCATCTTGAAAAGAGCTTGGGGATTAAAACACACCCACACACACACACACACATATATTCACTCTTCAAATTCCAAATGTTAAAACTGCCAGGTTAGCAGATATACTGAATATATTTCAGTTCTCAGTGACTACTCAAATTGTTGTTTGGTGAATTACATGCAGTGATTCTGGGACAAGAAGCAGGAATGTGATGCTGAAGTATTGGACTGGTTACAGAGGAGTATGCCTTATGTTCTGTTAGGTTAAATGGAGCTGAGACCATTTCTCTCTCTTAAGACATTATAAATAAGGGGGCACCTGGGTGGCCCAGTAGGTTAAGTATCTGCCTTCGGCTCAGGTCAGGATCCTGGGGTCCTGGGATCAAGTCCCATGTCGGGCTCCTTGCTCAGCGGGGGGGGGTCTGCTTCTCCTGTCCCTCCCTTTGCTCGTGCTCTCCCTCTCTCTCTCTCAAATAAATAAATAAAATCTTAAAAAAAAATACATTATAAATAGGGATAGCAGCAGGTCTCTCCATGCATGTGTACTTAAAAAAACATCTCTTTGACATGACAGGGCAGCTAGACTAGTACTAAATTATCAAAATATCTTTCTAGGTTGTAGGGAATGTTTCCCTCTCAAAAAACAGTCATGCTTTGATTATTCAGGAGCTCATGTATTAACTTTGGGGAGGATTCATTTCTCCAATGTTTCTCCCATCCCTGCTTTTTTGTTGCTTCTATGGTAACTTTGGCTCTAGTAAGAAGGAAAAAGAAAAGTAAATGATATCCAGGGTAGTATGGTTGAATGTGTGGGTGGGAGAAAATGCCAGAAGACTCAGCTAACATGAGGTTTTAGGATTAACTGGATTCCCTCTGCATATACTCTCAATGCTCCTCTGTCCCAGAGGCTATCAAAAGTTGATGACTTATTTCCTTGGAATTCCAAGAGAAGATGTTTGAATTGAAGAGCAGAGAAGTGTGTCCACCTAACCTTGTAGCTGATTTTACAGTGATTCTCCTGAATGTCTCCACAGGTACTTACAGTGAATATAGCAACAAAGGTTACAGTACATATGCTGAGACGCCCGTGCTTTACAAATCCGATCGTGGAATGTCCAAATTGTATTCCAGTAAGTCCAGCATATTAAATTTCAAGGTTATAAGTGTGGCATCAATGCAGGAAAATTGAATTTAGGAGCAGCAACTCCATCTTAAGTAGTGAAAACAAAATAAGATTGAAAGCTGAAAAAGTCTAATTTTATGGTTGTTACTCAGAACTGATTTTCGATTTAGCTTGATCTTTTCACAAGCCCATTTTGAAAGATTGATCATTGCAGTTGCTAGTGTAAACTCCATTTACTTTCCTCACTTGACCACTATTTACTGAGGGCCTCTAGCGTAGGCCAGGCTCTGAGCCAGTGATTGGGCCATAGCATGAACAAGGGCTGAGCCGGTCCCGAGGACGTAGTCTGGTCTCTGGTCGTGGGCGGCAGATACACGAACAAACAATTCGACACAATGGGAGGAGAGTTAGGAGAAGCATGTAAAGGCTATTTTGGAGCTCCTGTAGGACGCTGGCGATGGTGCATAAGGGGAGCATTGCTCCAGGGGCAGGGGCTGGAGCTGATTTCTGGAGGACGAGCGGAATATTTGCCAGAGGGAAAGGAAGGGAGGGAGAAAGGCAGCCAGCAGGGAAACAAGAACATAAAAGAGAAAAAGACATTCAGCAGGCTAAGTATATTAAAAAAGGCAAAGGCCGGGATGGTCAGGGAACCAGGAGTTATTTCAGTTTGACCACAGGGTGAGTGTGGGAAGAGGCTCCAGTACTAAATCCAGAGCTTGTGTGTCCTAAGGGCCTGATACGGAATGGCAGTAGTAAGAAGAGCAAAACTGCGAACAGCAAAACAGCGTTCCAGACCCTGTTCTATATGCTTTGCATATGTTAACCTACCCATTGAGGCAGGTACTACTCCTGCCCCTGTTTTAACAGTTAAACCGAGGCTTAAAAATATAAGTACCGTGCCCAGGTGAAAGCCAAGGCCGTGTTTTTGAGCCAAGGGTGCCTGGTTGCAGAGTCACCGTGTTCCACACTCCCTGTAGGCGGCCGGCGGGGGTGGGGGGCAGTGGAGACTGGCGAGGTGCAGAGTCTTGTCGATTTCACTTCCTAAAATGCCTCAACCGGGCTCTCCAGTTGTTCATTCTTTAATCATTCACTCATTCACTTATTCGTCTGTTTAACAACCTTTTACTTAAGAAGGTTCTAGAGGTTCTGACATAAAGAAAATCTGGCCCCTATCCTCCATGTGTGAGTTTATATTTAATGAAATAAAAATGTGTAATGGCAAGGTATTCCTGTACTCCTTCCCCATGCTGCACGCTTACTCTCCAAACATAAGAACATAAAGAAGAGAGGGAGAAAAGTGGGCCAGATAAGATTAAAGCAGCCTCAACATACATAAAAAGCTGAAAATCTAACAAAATGTAAAATGTAGGCAGCAAGTGATCTCAACCAAGAAAAATCTATGCTCAAAGGAAAGAAATATGGCAAGATAATACAATTAATGCCCCAGTATTAGGCATATGAATCAATCCCCCCCCTTTTTTTTTCCTGTATTTTCTAAATTTTCTACAATGGCCAAGTATTACTTTTACAATTGGGAAAAAAACCACCACTCTACCCATTGTCTTTAAGAGTAGACCTTTTGCTTTTCTAGATAAAGCAATTAGGAATCTTCAACTTCCATCAGCTTTGCCCAGTGAGAAAGGTGACTGGGCGTTTTTCTAATGGAGGGAATGTGATAAGCAAAATGTTTTTATTCTCTTCACATAGCTTTAAAGAGGTAAAGTTCAGTGACTACGCTGATTGCTTTTGTCTTTACTTTTTTTAATTTAAAATAATTCAAGCTTCTTGTTAAAAAAAATTATAAAAGCATGTCTTAGGGAACAAAAGTTCCACAACTTCACTCCCAGAGATAATAGAAATTTAGGCTATGCCATACTTTCTTCTATTTTTCCCTATGTATAAACTCCATTTTATATGCATAAAAGTAAATAATAAAGTTAACAACAATCACAGTATATTTACTGTTCTGTAACTTGATTCTTTTTAAACGTGACAAGGTAGTTTGGACATATTTCCATGTCAGTCGAGCAGAGCAGGGCTGCCCTCCTCTTTGATGGCTACACAGGAGCCTATCACATGTATGAGTTGTCCTTGATTTAACTAAGCCCTGTTGAAGTGTATTTTGGCAGTTTCCAGTTTCCTACTATTAGAAACAATTATTTAAGATCTTTTTATATTTATCTTTTCATATTTCAGTAACATCTTCCATGGGATTATTCCTAAAATTGGTGGACAACTGGGTGAAAAGACATGTTCTTGCTTTTAATGGACATGGCCAGACTGCCCTCGAAAGCCACGTGGGCTTTGAAAAGAGCTTTGGTGCCTCCAGGTTCACACACTTAAATGCAAATGGCATTCAGATTCTAAGACCATTATGCAATATGCTCTATCACTCTAAGTGGGGTAAGAGCGTGTTTTAGGGATGCTGGGCTGAGGCTCTCGCCAAGTCTACTAATGAAAGGGCACATATAATAAGGTCTCAGTCAAGAAATGGGGCTAGAGGGAGGATAAGAATAAACATGATTGGATAGTCTTGCAATAACTAATTTTTAATAGGATCACTAATGTTTGGCTCTTTTGTGTTTCTACATTATTCGAGGTACAAAGAGATGAGAGCTTTTGAGAAAAGAAAAGGGAACATAGTGAAATCTGTTAGGGCATTCCTGAGCCAATGTCTGCTCCTTTTTGGTATGGTATATCCTCCTGCTCAGCCTGGAGCAGAGGAAGTCCTAACTGGCTTAGTACCCAGATCGACATCTCTTGACTGAATCCAAAGATTTTTTGTTTAAAGAATCAGAACAGACCTAGGTTCTATCCTGTGGTCAGATCTAACAGAGGCTTACAGTTGTCACTTTCTGCTTTATTATTTAATGGTATAGTATATATCCACAATGGCATTTTCACAAGTGTGGTCAGCAGTCCATTAATAAATATTGCTTGAAAGAAAAATTTCATATGCAAGTAAGTTTGGACAATATCGGGTTAAACAAAATCATATGTTTGCATATTGAAGAACTTCGTGAAGTCTTGAACATGTTCAAAGCATGTGGTGAATTTCCAAGAAAGTGGTCTACTATTCAAAGTTTCTTAAACTCTTTTTGGTAAGAAAATAGCTTAAGATCATGAGATAGATTCTTGAGCTGCAGATTTATTTTTTTTAAAAACTCATTTATTTATTTGAAGGAGATAGAGTATGTGTGTAAGGGAGGGAAAGGGAGGGGGCGAGAGGGGCAGATCACAGAGCCCTACGCAGGGCTTGATCTCAAGACCCTGAGATCACAACCTGAGCCAAAACCAAGAGTCTGACGTTTAACCAACTGCGCCACACCCGGGCAACCTGAGCTGTAGATTTAAAGTACAGTATTCTGTGTGTGCGGGTGATTACAGACTCCTAATTCTGTTTGTGAGATTTCTTGTATTGCAGAGTTAGGAAAATGTCTCACCCTGCTTTTTATATTATTATGAAGGAGTAACAAGATGCATCAGTGAATTCTGGGTATGCACAGTCTTTCCAGTCCCTGGCATCTTTCAGAAACATTATGTCCTAGAAAGTATCATCATATGTATTGCCTTTAAAGTAAACACAACACACATCTACACACAAATGTACAAATGAAAAAATCCTTAAGACTTAGGACAGGCCATGGGAAGGTACTAGTGCTAGAATACCAATAAGGCAGCTCTCATCAGAAATGCTGGCCCTAAATAGGAACGCAGTAAATTTTTACTAAATGAATGAATGAATGGATGAATGAAAGGTAAATACTGTGGTTTCTGGAGCTAGGCTGCCTAGTGATTACTCCATTACTAATGAGCAGTTTAACCACGGCCAACTTGTTTAACTTACTTATGTTTCCATTTCCTCATTTGTTAAAGCAATAACAAACAACACTATCAGTTATTGAGAGGATTAAATGAGCTACTAAAAGAAAAAAATCAAGGCCTGCTGCTTGGGGAGCTCACAGGGAGGTCGAGCTGCCATCCTCGTTCATGTGTATGATTTCCCCCACAGAGCACCTCCTGAACCCTACTTGCTTTGCCTTTTCCTTATAAAAATTTTATACACAGCAAAAGAAAAGGGCCACAAGGTGGCCAACACTATTTTAATTTTCTAAGCACGTCTTCAAATCACTGATTTTAAAAAAGGGGTGGTGGTCATCAATGTGCATTGATGACTAAAGTCAGACGTGGTCACGGAGGCCTCCAGAAATGGTAACCGGGGCCACACCTGCAGGCCTGTTTTGGGCATTCAGCCTTCTCTCCTAGCAGGCAACAGGCTGCCCAAGGTGGACCGCTGTCCACACGCTGAGCACTGCCAGGGTTCCCCAGTATCAGTTTCGGAATTTCCACATCATTGCCACCTGGCACAGATGGTTGTTTTGCAAAGGCAAGGTGTGCCCCTCTGCATTCTCACCAAGGAAGCCAAACAGGTTCAAAGAGCCCTCACCTGACCGACGACTCAGACACCAGCACTCTCCCGGGGAACACTTGACCCACACGGGGCCGTTTGTAGCTTTCTGGTAGGTTCTGTTCCTCCATGAGTACTCATGCGCTTCGGAAAGGAGATGAGTGCTTTGTCGCCCAGCCCAGCCTGTGGAAGGCATTTGGCTCCTGGTGTCCAGAGGCATCTATACCACCACGGGCTAAGACCATGAATATGTACAACACAGTTCGGAATGAGGGAAAGAAGGAGCTGAAACTTTAGATGACTCAGATCCGCCTCCCCCGTGAGGAGGAGACAGACAACCCTCATCCATCCAGAAGCAGTGTATGGAATGGTTAAAGTCCTAGATTCTGGCATCATACTGCTCCTCCACTTATTAGCTATGTGACCTTCTGTACGTTACTTAACCTCTCTACCTCAGTATTCCCACCTGTAAAGTGGGGGAAAATAATAGAACTTAGGTAAGGTTTGGAGAACTAAATGAATGAATATACGCAGTAAGCACCTAGCAAATTATATGTATTAGTACTCATTAGGGGCTGTGACCTGCCCACCCTGTAACAATAGCCCCTGAGGTCTAAGTTATGGAGGACAATTCTATTTCCCTGGAGCAATGATCAAAGAAAAGCAGAGACAAATGAGAGGTGCTTTTATGGGCCCCAGGGTCTTGCTGGTATCATTTTCTAAGGATACTTTTCCCATCTCGCTCTGTGATGTCAAGCAAACAACTTAACCCACCTGGGCTGCTGTTCTTTTATTTCTAAAAGGGGATCACACATTTTCTTCTTCGTGGGCTAGAGTGAGAATCAAATGCAGTGAGATGTGTACCACTTCGCATAGTAATGGCACACACACAAGAACGTACAGAAAAGGCTCTGCAAACATTTCTTTCCTTCCGATCAGTCTCAGAGCTGGAAAGCAATTTCATACCTTCCTCTGCTCTCCCATTCTTAAGGCGGAAATGTCTTTCCTGTTTTAACTGCCAGGAAAGAAGAAGAGAAAGAAAAGGCAACTTTCTACAGTTGTCTCTGGACCTTGATTCGTATGTCTCAAAGCCAGGTTCAACCCATATTTAAATATTCTGCTTGTTTAACACCCAGAAAACCTAGTGATTCTTCAACTAAAGGGCTCAGGAATATGACCAAAGAACCTTGTTGAAAAGGCTGCTTTCCATCTCTCTCCTCAATTCCGACTCTGTGGTCTGGAGAGGGGCAAGAAGGCAAGAGCTTGCTCATTAAAAATGAGCATTTGTTGTAAATCTGATAAAAGTAGTCAAAAGTAAAAAGTCATGAGAAATGCTGCCCCAATCTCACCAGATAATTTTGAAATGGGGAAAAATGGCTTAGCAAGGCAAGGAGAAAAATCAAGAAATCCTCAGAGCATTTCCAGTTATAAAAAGCCTCAAATGGTGCTGGCAAGAAGCAGGCACAAAAAGGAAAGTATTGCTAAATAAATACTCTCTTATGTACTCAGTTCTAGCCATGGTTGACTTTGGCCTATATACCAATGGCTTTGTAATTGAAGTCGACCAGAACTAGTTTTCTGTAAGATTACTATTGACATTTAATTGATATCTACAATAACTAGAGAAAAATACAATAGGTTTTTGACTTCTTAAAAAGAAAGTATTAGACTATACATTGAATCTTCTCCCTGATAGGATCATTCTTACTCATTTTTTTGCTGAAAATTGTAATTAGAGTTACCATAGCATTGCTAAATGATATTCAGTAATACCTGGAAAATGAATTTTTAAGCATTGTAGATGTTTAGTTTCTCAGTAACTTTATATACATTTCATAGTTAATGCTAGTCATGTGATATAATAGACAAGCTGTTTTGTTTATTTCTGGGCTTCTTGGGAAACAAGCGTTCATCATCAACAGCATCCATTCATTTATTGCATTAGTCTACAACAATTCATTGAATGCCCAATTCATACCACACTGTGTACGTGGGGATTTGCTTTGGAGTAAACAAAAGTGAAAAATCTCTTTCCCTTTTTTAGACTCTTCCGGGATACCCAAACTCAAAAATGAGGTCCAATATTTCTTTCAACACAAAGCTACCAATGGCTTCTTCGCTATATAGTATGGGCAATGATATTTACAAAACCATTGGGAACCACCCAGTGTTTCAAATGACATACTCACAGGGGTGAATTTTTAAAATATGAATCCACATTTACATAGCTATGCAGAGCTTTAGACACTATATGAAACTATCACAAGTCATATTTCTTACTAACCAAGCATGCAAAGAGATATTGTGGCTTTGTCAGTATTTGCAGAGAAGAGCTCTCTTTCCCTGCCTATATGTTTCTGTCTTCAATGGAAGGAAGGAGTTGGGAGACGGGGACAGCTATCTGGCAGAGAGAAAGAAGTGTGGGTAGTGGATGATTAGAGGTGCTGAACACGTCACTGATGGGAAGCATGTTCTCGGCACAGTTTGGAAGGAAGCCCCATTCACTCTCATATCCAGCACTGAGCCCTAAATTAATAGCAGCTATCACATCAGTGACTGATTTTCACCAATCAGTAAACCACCTACGTGTATTCTATAGCCGAGACTATGTTCTCATAAAGCTTATTTATTCCTGTGTCCATGATTCAGATGATATTCCCTATGTGTGATGTTCTTAAATTATCATATATCTTAGAAATTACTTGAAAGATGCTTTACCACACACCTACCTGATCCCGTTATCTTATCATTTACAGGATCCTGTAACATCTCTTGGGACTGTTTGTTACTAGCCATCTGCATATTACTTAGATAGAAAATATTCAACTCTAAATTCTTACAACTGAGTTTAAAAATTTATTGCAATAATATTCATAGGTCATAGTGCCTAACAATACTATATTTTGTAAAAGTTCTAAATTCTTTGACAAGTCACAAAACACTCCCATTTAGAAAGGATGTCTCAAGAACTGACATTCATAAGAAGGAATGGAAGTTAAAAGAACTCTATTTTTCAGTACTTCCTCAAGACCAACAGAATTTAGCATACAAAGCTACAAGAGAAATATCATGAGTTAAAATTTGCATTGTATCTTTATTTACATAGCAAGAGAGCAAAGAAGCAATCAAGGAAACTGTTTCAATGGACCATGGCCAGCTAGGTAGTGAAAAATATAACAAGCAGTAATTGTACTTTCCCCACAGGAGATGATGACCAACCGTGGTTTATGAAATGTTTTCTCCTCACTCAGTAAAGGCTGCATTTGCTATATAGGTATCTACTTATCAGTCAACACTTGGAGTTCTTAAGGAAGCTCAAGTCTCAACAAAGAGAGGCTATAATAAAGTCTTTGGTGCTGAAGACCTTTTACTTTCTCCAAAGAATTAACCAAAAACTCTGATTTGAATACTTCTGCTTCTAGCCATGATGGATTAACAGGGACCGGATTTATCTTCTCACCAAATATAAACAAACAGAGAAAACTGTAACCAAAAAACTTAAAAAACCAGCCAATAAATATGAAACAAAATTATTAAAACACTGAATAAAAGACAACAAAGGACAGTGAACCTTGAATGAGGTGAACCCCATGACTGCCCCCACTACCTGCCATGAGAATGTTTCTAGGCTGTGAAGGTGTTACACAGATGGAGCATGGTGGACTCTCTGAGTTGAGGAGAAAGAGTTGAGAGACTGGGGAGACCAAAATGGATAGAATTTGCAGAACAGAGTGCCAGAGAAAGGAGAGCTTCACAGAGAGAATCCTGAAGATATGCAGAGTACTGATTATTGCATGCATGGAAAGAGACTGCCCAAGGCTGGGGAAAGAAGTATCCAAGAAGATGAAGGGGAAGAGCACCTGGTCCTCACACAGAGCTGGTTCCCACAGAAAAAAATCATAATTCATGGGTCATTGAGTAGACTACTTAGGAAGGTCTTGCCTCAGTAATCGGGAATAATTACTTCTAGAGTGAGCACTGCTCTAGGCCAGCCTAACAAATCATAAAACTAAGACTTGAAAAAAGTCAAAATGCATCTAAGTAATTAACTTTTATTCCAATACAACTGTCAAGAATATTTCAGGAATATAAAAATATGCAGCACCCAAAAAGTTAAACAATGTCCAGATAGAAATATTATCAGGCATACAAAGTAGGCAGGAAAACATGACCCATAATCAGTCAAAACCTACCAGAACTGACACAGATATTAGAATAAGCAGAGAAAGGCTTTGAAACAATTATTATAACTGTATCTCATATATTCAAAAAAATTAAGTAGCCAAACGGAAGATACAAAAATTATCCAAATAAACTTCTTTTTAAAATTTTTATTTATTTATTCTTAAAGATTTTATTTATTTATTTAACAGAGAGAGAGAGAGCATAGCAGAGGGAGAGGGAGAAGCAGGCTCCCTGCTGAGCAGGGAGCCTGATGTGGGGCTGGATCCCAGGATCCCGGGATCATGACTTGAGCCCAAGGCAGATGCTTAACTGACTGAGCCACCCAGGTGCCCCACCAAATCAGACTTCTAAATAAAAACTCAATATACTGGATGAGACCAATGGCAGATTAGATTGCAAAAGAAAAGATACAAATTGAAGACAGAGCAATAGAAACTATCCAAAATGAAGCATACACACAAAAATAACTAAATGAAAAGAAGAGAGCATGACTGGGCTGTGGGATAACTTCAGATTGCCCAGTATATGTGTAATTGGAGTTTGCAAAGGAGCCATGGTGGGAATAGGAGAAAATATTTGAAGATAAAATGGCTGAGATATTTCAAAAACTGATGAAAATTATAAACTCACAAGTCCAAGATGCTCAATAAATACCAAAAAAGAAGAAACATGAAGAAAACTATACCATAGCACCTCATAATCAAAAGTACTGATAAAAAGAAAATCTTAAAAGCAGGCAGAAATATCAAGTGCTTACACAAAAATAACAATGTTGTGTGCATCTATAACATATCAAAAAGTAAAATATATGGCACTGATAGCATAAAGGCTGATGGGGGGAGAGAGAAATATACTATTGTAAGGTTCTCGCACTACATGTGAATGGTATTATGTCACTTGAAGGTAGACGTAATAAGTTAAAGATGTATACCATAGGGCACCTGGGTGGCTTTTTTTCTTTTAGATTTTATTTATTCATTTTTGAGAGAGAGAGAAAGTGAGAGCGCACACACAAGCAGGGGGAGCAGCAGAGGGAGAAGCAGGGTCCCCACTGAGCAAGGAGCCCAATGTGGGACTTGATCCCAGGACTCTGGGATCACAACCTGAGCCAAAGGCAGATGCTTAACTGACTGAGCCACCCATGCGCCCCTAAGCTTCAGACTCTTGATTTCAGCTCAGGTCATGATCTCAGGGTTGTGGGGTTGAGCCCCCTGTCAGGCTCTGCCCTCAGTGGGAGTCGGCTTGAGGTTCTCTCTTTCCCTCTGTTCTGCCCCTCCCCCTGTACCCCCCCCAAAATAATAAATAAATAAATCTTAAAAAAAAAAAGATGTATACCATAAACCCTAAAACAACCATGGAAATAACAAGAAAAAGAGTTATACCTAATAATCCAACAAAAGAGGTAAAATGGAATCATATAATGCAAAATAAATCCAAAAGAAGGCAGAGAAAGGAAAAAATAACAGATGGGACAAACAGAAAACAAATAGGAAGATGATAGACTTAAACTTAACTATATAAAATATCACACCACATGTAAATAGTATATATATAACCAGTTAAAATACAGAGATTGCCAGAATGCATTAAAAAATCAAGATGCAATTATATGTTGTCTACAAAAAATGCACTTCAAATATACGGATACAAATAGTTTAAAAGGATGAGAAAAGATTTACCATGATAACACTAATAGAAGAAACTTGAAGTGATTATATTAATATCAAACAAAGCAGACTTCAGGGAAAAGAATATTACCAAGATAAAGAGGATCATTTTATAATGATGATCAAGAGGACATAGCAATTCTAAGTCTTTATGCCCTAATAACAGAGCTTTGAAATGCATGAAACAAAACTGATATTTTAACTAGGTCAACTTGCAAAAAGAAATAGAAACGTCCATAGTAATAGCTAGAGATTTCAGTACCCCTCTGTCAATACCTGATACAAGAAGTAAACAGACAATCAGCAAGATACAGTTCACTTGAACAATACTACCAACCAAGTCTAGCTAATTAAAACTATGGCATATTCTGGGTCATGAAACAAGTCTCAATAAATTAAAAAGGATTTAATTCATATAAAGTGTGTTCTCTGACTATAGTGGGATTAAATTAGAAATAAATTTTAAAAATGGCTAAGATAGGGGTGCCTGGGTAGCTCAGTCAGTTAAGTGTCTGACTTTGGCTCAGGTCATGATCTCAGGGTCCTAGGATCAAGCCCTGGGTCCAGTGAGGGTCCCTGCTCAGCAGGGAGTCTGCTTTTCTCTCTCACATTCATGCTCTCTCTCTCTTTAAGAAATAAATAAAATCTTAAAGAAATGGCTAAGATATTTCCAAAATTGATGAAAACTATAAACCCACAAGTCCAAAATGCTCAATAAACACCAATCATAAGAACCATAAAGAAAGCTATACCAACGCACCTCGTAATCAAAAGCAGTGATAAAATTCATGGAACATTCCACACAGGGACGGCAGAATACACATTCTTCCCAAGTGTACATGGATCACTTGCCAAGATGGAACATATTCTGGGCCATAAAACAAGTCTCAATAAATTTAAAAGAATTTAATTCCTACAAAGTGTGTTCTCTGACCACAGTGGGATTATATTAGAAATAAATAACAGAAAGAGCTCTAAAAAATCCCCCAAATATTTGGAAACCAAACTGTACTCTTCTAAATAACAAGAGGCCATTGAAGATATATGAAAGAGGAATTTGGAAATCTTTTGAAGTAAATAAAAATGAAAACACAACATATGAGAATCTGTGGGATACTACAAAATCAGTACTTAGGGGGAAATTTTATATACTAAATGCCTGTATTAGAAAATAACATCTTTAACAGTGATCTCAGTTTCTATCTTAAGGAGCTAGAATAAGAAGAACAAATGAATTCCAAAGAAAAAGGAAGAAAGTAAATAATAAAGTTAAAAGGTAAAGATAATAAAGATCATAGCAGAAGTCAATGAAATAGAAACCAGAAAAACAACAGAGAAAATCACTGAAACCAAACGCTAGTTCTTTGAGAAGCTCAAGAGCAATCAACTTTTAGCCAGACTAATTAGAAAAAAAAGAGAAAGGCACCAATTATTAATATCAGGATCAAAAGAGGTAACAGCCCTCTAGACCACATGTTAAGAGGGCGATAAGGAAATATTTTGAACAACTATGTCTACAAATTTGACAACTAATAAAAAAGCAGGCATACTAGAAAGGAAGAAGTAAAACTATCTTTATTAGCAGATGCCACAAACATCTATAAAGAAAATCCGGCAGAATCTACAAAAAAGCTACCAAAAATGATAAATGAGTTTAGGAAGGTTGCAGGATTCAACAGCAATATACAAAAATCAATTGTATTTCTATATACTATTAATGAACTCTCAGAAATTGAAATAAAAAGATACCATTCACAAAGATACCATTCACAATTGTATCAAATAATAGGGAAGATTTAGGGACAAATCTGACAAAAGACCTGTATGCTGAAAACTATAAATACTGCTGAGAGAAATTAAAGATGACTAAAATAAATGGAGATTATACCTTGTGTCCTGGGTCTGAGACTCCATACTGCTAAGTTGTCAATTCTTTCTACATTGGTCTATAGATTCAGTGCAATCCTAATGAAAATCTCATCAGGTGTTTTTCTGTTTTGTTTTGTTCTTTTTTTTTTTAATTAACAAGTTGATTCTAAAATTTATATGGAAATGCAAGAAAACAGAATAAAACAATGTTGAAAAAGAACAATGCTAGAGCTTGTTCTGATTTCAAGACATATTCTATTTATTTGAGACAGAGAGAATGAGAGAGACAGAGAGCACATGAGAGGGGGGAGGGCCAGAGGGACAAGCAGGCTCCCTGCCGAGCAGGGAGCCCGATGCGGGACTCGATCCCGGGACTCCAGGATCATGACCTGAGCCGAAGGCAGTCGCTTAACCAACTGAGCCACCCAGGCGCCCTCAAGACATATTCTAAAGCGATAATAATCAAAACAGTGTGTTATTGGCAAAAAGGTTGATAAATAGATCAATGAAACAAAATACAGAGTCCAGAAATAAACTCATGCATATATGAACAACTGATTTTTGAAAACCACTTTGGAAAACAGTTTGGCAGTACCTTAAAAAATTAAGCATATCTACCATATGATCCAGCCATTCTGCTCCCAGGTATTTACTCAAGAAAAAAGAAAGTATGTTTATATACAATGACTTGTACATGAATGTTCATTGCATTTTTATTTGTAATAGTCCCCAAACTGGTACAACCAAATGTCCATCAACAGGTGAATGGATCATTTCGCAACATATCCGTGTATCAAATCATCCTATTGTACTCCTTAAATTTACAGAGTGTTATATGTCAATTATATCCCAGTAAAGCTCGAAAAAAATGGAGAAAAACCCACAGGGGAATTGAAAAACAATTTAAGGTACATCCATACAATGGGATACTTCAGCAATAAAAAGGAATGGGCTACTGATACATGCAACAACACAGATAGAATCTCAAAATAATTATGCTCATTGAAAGAAGACAAAAAGAGGGGGCACCTGGGTGGCTCAGTCGGTTAAGCATCCGCCTTTGGCTCAGGTCACAATCCTGGGGTCCTGGGATTGAGCTCCCTGCTCAGCAGGGAGTCTGCTTTTCCTTCTCCCTCTGCCCCTCCCCCTCCCCCGCTCATGCTCTCTCTCTAATAAATAAATAAAATCTTAAAAAAAGGAAAGTAAACAAAAACATCATCTACTATATGATTCTACCTATATACAACTCTAGAAAATGTAAACTGCTCCACTGTGGGAAAAGGAGATGTGCAGTTGCTGGGTATATTCACTATCTTGATTTTGGTGATCATTTCATGGCTACTATATATGTTAAAACTTACAAAACTGTATACTTTAAACACGTGCGGTCAATTATTTCTCAATACAGCTGTTTAAAAAAATCCAACAAAAACTCTGCCCGGTCTGAGTCTTTAATCAATTAATTCTGTGTGTGTGTGTGCAGTGAGCCACCCTTAATATTTTGGGGGTCTATGGGAAATGTACCAGTGTAAGTTCCCTAACCCATATATAGTCTGCCCCCCCCTTATCTTTCTAGGCCAGGCAATCCTGGGCACCCCTCAGATTTGGGGTGATGTATCTGGACAGAAGGGGCTCCCACTGGCCCTGGAAGTGGGCATGGGCTCTGAGATCCTGAATACTGAGACTATAACCTAGAATGGAGAAGTTCGTTCCAGATGAACATATCTAGGTTCGCAGACTCCCTGCCTTGGCCAAGGTGTGGTTTGAGGAGGCCAGAGTAGAGGACCTTGAACACAATGATAGTCTGCAAGGAGGTAAGATCAAAATTGAGAATGCTTTATAGCAATTTGACATCCAGGCATGGGATCATTTCTCTAGCAATTCATGTTTACTGTATTTTACAAAAGCAGTGTGTCCTCCAAAGATTGGATACAAATAAAAAACAATAAAGCGGAAAAACCTGTCCCTCACCACAGATAATGGAGACACTGCTTTAAAACATGTGGCTCTGAGCAGAAGCCCCTAAATAAGATTGGTTTTGAATTATGAGAGATGTAGGGCATACTCTATGAAACAAGATTTCCAGTATGACTTCTTTTGAGGTTTCAATCACAATCTGACTAATCCACCTTTGTGTCTTTCTGGAATATTCTGTGTGGAGTACGAGCTGCCTTTAAGGCCATGGTAATTGTCTGTGAGCATGAGTTCCCTGCAGATGGCTGTCTTTCTCACTCAGAATTTGAGAAGAGCTGGCTTTCATTTAAATTTATTTGTATTTTTTTTATGGCAGTGGGAAAGATTATGGCCATTTTTCTTTGTTTGAACATGAAAGTCTAGGCAATACCATTGTCCCCCCTACTCCAGTCCGTCTGGAGTCATTCACCGAATATAACAAATGGGGCATCTTACCTTGTGCACACAGGACTTTGCGTTCAGGAAAAACAGCTCCACTGTGGTTTTATCCTTTAAAAACGATATGCTCTCAATGTAAAACCTGAAAAACAGTACAGAAGTTGGTTCTTCAGATTTCTTTCCCTCTCTCAGCATGATGTCATGTCCTCATTTAGCTTCCCCCAAAACAGAAAGGATTACGAGGAACTAGGTAACAGTTGTGCTTTTTTTTCCTTTTAAAAGAAATCTGTAATACATATGTATGTCTACATATATGTACATATACATGCATATGAATGTAGGCATATATGCAGATAAAATCTCTTAACATAAAGTTTTTGTGTCTTGGACGATGAATTCAAGAGGAATCCAAAATGGTATCTACCTGCAAACTGCAAATGGTACCTAACTGCAAACCCAGCTTTATCTGTGTTGATCATTCTTGAACACAAGCATTCTGGGGGCTCCTAATACCTCAGACAGCTTCAAAACAAAGCCCAGGCAAAAGGAGAAGTAGAAAGTAGAAGTTGACTGAGTTAAGAACTATATAATGCAACATTCATGTCTGCTCTGGTTTTTAGACTTGAGGTGGGTGTGAGGGTGTGAGGGCCCCAGACCCACCTTGCCTGCATTCACCAGGCAAATTTCAATGACACCCTGCTCCTTCCCGGTCATCCTTCCAGGCCAGGGTTTTCTCTTGGCTGGAAGCCAGGCCCTCAGTAGCACTTAACCTTGGACTTTTTGTCATGCAAATCAGAGTATGCCAGGCCTCTCCCCACCCCCTTCCCTGGGCTTTAGTCCACGCTCTAAGGAGAGCTCCGACAGCCCCTTGTAAGGAGGGGAGGGGAGTCCTTCACAATTCTGTCTTTTTTCAAAATCTCCTAATGATGAGGCTGGCCAGTGAACGCTAAGCTCTGGGTGGGTGAGCGGGCCAGCCAAAGGCACAGAAGTTTTTCTCAAGTTTGGAGCCTCGCTTGATGAATAATGCATGAAGAGACCTAATGCCCCAAGACAGCTCACAGCTCGGCTCCTGGAAGAGAAACTTGCTCTCTGATTGGTGAGAGTTAAGATCAACCAGGGCTAAAGTGGCTGGGGAGACTGACCTTAGCTCTGCACCATCATGACAGGCGATGGGCATCTGTTCTCCACTCCCTTCCCTCCAATATGGACAGAATGTTGGATAAATAAATGAAACTGAAAAGGACCATGGATGATTTTATCACGGAGATGGCAAAAGCATTTGAAAAATTTCACCTCTAATGCTGAATCATCAAGGGGAGTTCCAGAAAGAGAATAAATCCTTTATATTTTTCCTTACAAGGGTTTATCTCATAAGTGAGATTAATGAGGACTGAAGATGGCTGGTTTGTGAGAAAGGAAAGTGAAGGACTCAGACAGGGAGGAGAATGTGGGGCTGGGGGAAAACAGGCTTCGGAATCAGAAAGATCAAGATAGGGACGCCCTCCTCCATCCTTTATTAGCTGTGTGGCCTTGGGCAAGTTCATGGGCTTCTTTGTGTCTCTTCTAAAATGGGTGTCATGATTGCACTCAGCTCACGGTTTGCGGCGGGGGGGGGGGGGGGGCGGCTCTTGAAAGGATTAAAGGAAGTAATATATAGGAAACAATAAATATTAACAATTGTTAATAAAAACCCATTCTCTGGAATGTCCTGCTTTGTGGCCTAGGGGAAGTGACTCCAACTTTGAGTCTAAGATCCCAGCCTTCCAGTGGTGGCGGCAGCAAGCCTCAGGGGCCCCCTGGCTTTGTGTCGCTCAGTGCACTCCCTTGCTTCTGTGCCCTCAGCTCCTGCAGCTGACTTGCCCTTCTTCCTCCGACTGGTGGCTTCGGCTTAGTGCCTCCCTCTCTCTCACTCCCTCTGAGGGTCCCTGGCTTGGTTGGGCCACCGCTTATCATAAGGAGCCTCTCTGGGGTGGAGTGCGCTTCTCCACCCCAGTTAACTCAATGGCTGCATCCTGAAGGACCTTCCGGTTCAACTAGGTGGTGGTGGTGGCAGTTGCCTGCTCTTTGCTGCTACAGGTACTTTATCCCTGTCAACTGAGGTAACGGGGGCAGGTTTCCTGAAAGGGGCAGCCGCAGTGTGCCAGCTACGATCTCCTGAGCTCCTGCTTACAGCTAGCCAGACGCGAAGCGCCTTCCATGCATTGTCTCATTTCACTCACAACAATCGTTTCAGTTAATCTTCAGTACAACCAGATGCCACAGGTAGCGACTTATGAACCCATTTTACAGACGAGGAAACGGAGAGATGGAGGTGTCCCTAAGTCATCTTCTCTAAGCCGTACAGGCAGGAAGTGGGGGAGCCATGATTTGAACTAAGGCCGGTCAGACTTCAAAGTTCCCATTCCACACCCATGTGATAGAATGCTTTCCTACAATAACAATCACAATGAAACGTAACACGCACACAATGCCATGGGGCCCGAAGGAGGGATGCAGTGAACTCAGCTTAGGAATCAAGAGGGAGAAGGTGGCCAAGCTGAGATCCATAGCACTAAGTGACACAGGACACGAAATGTCCCCTTGGACAACTGGGCTGAGTCTTAAAGAATGCATGAGTTCGCCAGGTAGCCAGGGGAGGAAGGCCATTCCAGGGAGAGGACATAATAGCCAGACCAGTCCTCTTGCTAATCCTCAAGAATTTAAGAACCTACATGCAGGGGGCTGGGTGGCTCAGCCCCAAATCAGCCTGTGGCTTGCCCAGCTCTGAACAGATAGCTTTGTACCAGAAACTGGGTTCCTCTTGTTTCTGAAGCCCAAGCCCCTGACTATACCTTCGTTCTAGTAAACAGGTCCCTATCTTGTTTCCCACCACTTTCTGGCGACCTGCCCTGTTGCCTTCTACCTTTCTTCTTTGGCATCTGATTACCTGCTCTCTCAATTCAGAATCCTCTCTCTCCCTCAAGGGGGCCATTGTAATGACTCCATATTTATGTAGTGTATGAAAAGTGCGTATCGTCCTTTGGGAGAATAACTCCCCAGGCACACCTATCAACATGTATCATGAAGTGAAAACAGAATCTAGGGCTTCTTAATGAAATAAAACGAACTCTCCCAGACTCATAAAATAAAGACCTTTTGTTTCAGCCCCCTTTTTGGTAAAAGGATATGTTTCCTTTCTGCACACTTATTGTGAGTGATTTCACCAAGATTTTGTGAAGTTTAAGCCCCCGGTTCAATTTCCAGCCCTGAAATGAGCTCAGGCTTTTGGACTAGGCATATGTTTTATTTTTTTTTTTTTTTTTTTTTTTTTTTTTTTTTTTTTTTTTTTTTTTTAAAGATCCCATTTATTTGAGAGAGTGAGAGAGAGCATATGAGAGGGAGGAGGGTCAGAGGGAGAAGCAGACTCCCTGCTGAGCAGGGAGCCCGATGCGGGACTCGATCCGGGGACTCCAGGATCATGACCTGAGCCGAAGGCAGTCGCTTAACCAACTGAGCCACCCAGGCGCCCCGATAGGCATATGTTTTAGAGACAAACCTCATTACAGCTGAGTAAGTACAATTTCTTGAGAAGAGAGTTTGCTTGGAGACGTTTTCCTCTAATTTGTGTGCTCCCCCCACTGGCTGTCTTTGTCCCTTCCTGACGGGACGGGTGGTCACCTAACCGTTTAGCAACGATACCAGAACATCGAACTTCAGTGATGTGAAAAAGATGGCCTGGGGAGGAGGTGGGCCTGTCGGCCCAGTGACAACACAGGTATGCCAAAAGGCAGAACACAGGAGTTGTCTGACATGGGCTGTTCTTCAAGTCACTTACGTGTAGGTGGCCAATATTTTCTTCTTGGGGCATTTATTCATTGTGACCAAAAGTCAACACCATGGAGTTGGGGAGACAGCCTCATCCTGGGGCCTCGAGCTGGCCGTCCGGCTGCTCAGTGCTCCCCTGCTTCACCTGCCCCACATCCCAGAGCCATGAGATGTTTTAAATGTGCTCAATATAGCTGGGGGCATGCTGCTCAGCAGCCAATGGGTGGTGGGCATTATTACTAGATTCTTCTTCTTCTTCTATAGATGGCACTATAATAAAAGGCGGTGACTGAGCCGGGAAGCTTTTTTAAGACTTTAGCAAGTGTCCTTCCTAAGCTCTTTCTCTCAAGGACACAGTGCTCCCCAAGTGTCCATTTTGACCCAGAACAGGAAAATGCCGTGAAACAAAAGTCTTTCTGACCAGTTACGACTTGTTCTCTGCCAACTGAGCATATTTAGTTTTCCAGGGCCTTCCTTATGTCTCCGTGATATCTTCAAAGTCGGGGAATCGGGCAAGAATTGCTCAATGACTTCGCATTCTGAACAATGCTGAGCTTGTGAGTGGAGTCCAGCGAGGGCCTCCTTCTGGGTTTCGGTCAGTCATTGCGGGTAATTTCTGGCACTCACCGCAGCCGCGGGCCCAAGAAGATTCCTATCAGATCCCAGGCCACAATCTGAGCAGGGAGATCTCTGCTCATTGCTTGTAATGACCCGGCTACCTCATCGTCTCACTTTATGATGCATGCAGAAGCCAGCAGTGTAATTGAAGTATACTGTACTTTCTCCAAGCTATTATGCAGGGCTTGTGGGAGTCCCAGATGCTCCTTTCATCTCTGGGAGGGGTGCAGTCTGACAGAATTCCCCAAGGAAAGCACAGTTTGCTTCCACTATGTGCTCCCTGCCAAAAGACGCTCCCTCACTTCCGAATTTCCAGGCATCTCTAGGAGAACCAGCGAGGGCCCTCCAGATAAGTCTGTAGGAAACTGCCCTGTTGCTCACTCCCATGGTGTGGCTCTTTCTGAGATCCCCAGGGAAGGGCTGGAGGCCCAGGAGGGTAAGGGCCTTGCTGTGACCTGTCCGAAAGGGGTCCAAGGAAGTCTTCTGCCCCAGGCAACCCATAAGTGTCCAAGTGTTGCTTCTTCCCTTCCAAACTGCAAAACAGCCTGCTCCCGTCCTCCACGAGCAAAATAGGGATGCAGGCTTTGAGAAGAAGGCAGGAAGGGAGGCAGGAGAAGGGAGATGGGGGGCAGGGGGATGGCTGGCACTGTGAATGACAAAGACAAACGATGAGATCTTCCACCCAGGGCAAATGTGAATGGGTCTGACTTAAGCCAGACAGTCCCAAACCTTCCACATTTGAAGACCGTATATCATGTTACGGAATTTTTTTTTTTTAACCGTTCCATATGTGATTAAGGCAGTCTCTGTCATTTATATCATAATAATCGTTAACATGTACTGAGGGTCTACATGATATGTTCTTACAGGTTTAATCCTCCAACAAGGTCCATTTTGCACGTGAGGAAAATAAGCCACAGAGCAAATAAATGGAAGAACTGGGATTCGAATCCAGGAGCGATGCTAAAGCACCCATTCTCAGTGGGCAGAGTGGGGCGCACTGGGCAGTATGGAAGACATTTTTGGATCACCCTGACTTGGAGGGTGTATTGGCATCTGGGTGGTCGATGCCCAGGATGCTGAGACCATCCCACATCCCAGCGTAGCTTCCCACGACGAAGAATTACCTGCCCCAAATGTCAGAAGGGCCCCTATTAAACTCTGTGCTAAAGGCCAAGCTTTAACTTCTGCACGCTACAGCTTTTTGCACTCATTACATTACTCATTCTTTCCTTCTGCCCTTTCGATGTCACCCTGAGGACAGATTATGGAGGAGAGTGAGCTGATTCCCACAGTGTCTGATATTTGATCAGAAAGCACATTGAGAAATATAATCCTGTAAGAAACTGGAATCAGGATTGAGCACGAGTTTTGAAAGGTTCTGTGTCTTTCTGGATCTCTTGTAAGAATTAGGATGTCGGATCCTCACAGATGGAGTCCTCTGACCAAGTGCCTGGAAGGTCAAGAATGGGTTAATGCTCTTAGGAGCTCACGGTCAATATTAAGGCAACGAACAGTCACCTTCTTTATGTTCTGGGATATTGCCCGCTCAGATGGGAGTGTGGTGGCTGGCCCAGAGCTCCAGCTGACCTCACATATCTGCCTCAAAGAGCCTCTGCTGGGCCCATAGTAGGAGGAATCAGTTATTCCTCTGGGCTTTTGATCACATTCTTCCTCGAAGAGATAAACTTTCCTGTCCTCTTCTTATTGTAAGTTACCTACCTTTTGATAGCTTTAAAATAACTCATGGCTAGCCACTCACAAACATTTCAATTTCTCTTCCTCTTATCAATCCTAATGCTTGCATTAAAAAAAAAAATGCTTAAAGTAATGTGTTCATTGTAGGAAAAAAATTATAGAGAGATAAGCAAAAAGACAAAAAAAATAAATCATTCCCATAATCATTCTACCCAGAGATTTACTACTGTTTGCATTTTTTAAAAAAAATGCTTAAGTAATGTATTCATCATATGAAAAAATATATATAGATTAACAAAAAGAAAAAAAATCTTTCTCATAATCATTCCACCCAGAGCCTAACTGCTGTTTGCATTAAAAAAAAAAGCTTAAGTAATATGTTCATTATCAAGGAAAAAAAAATATATATATAGATTAACAAAAAGACAAAAAAAAAAATCATTCCCAGAATCATTCTATCCAGAGATTAACTACTGTTAACGTTTTAAACTTTCTCCCTACTCACGTTTAAGTGTAATCATGTCACACATGCTTTGTGGTCTGCTTGAATATATTGGGGGCATCTTTCCATATGAACAAATCTCTTTTTTCACCAGAGTCTTTGTTTGTTTCTACCTGTTGTGTTGTATTTCATATATTTGGCATTCTTAAAAAAAGAAAAAAAAGTCAGGCGGAATGATGGGGACCCACAGGTACAGTTATGACGCTTCCTTGAGTTTAACCCTTTTTAAAGGCTGAGTGTTCCAGAACCAGGACAGGGGGTGCCGAGAGCACTCTCAAGTTTTTCAAAGGCTCCAGGTTTGCAACAACTTTGGCAGAAAGGTAGCAGTTTCCCTTATATCCCTCACATTTCTCCTAGAACTCTCCAAGTAATGCAGGGAGTTCTCAGCCCTGAGTGTCACAGATGATGATGCTTTAGGGGTACCTCTGAGTGATCCCTTACAGCCCTAGGGCACAGCAGAGGGGGCTTGAGGAGGAGGAAAAGGGGCAGGAGAGGGAAGACCAGAAGGGGAGAAGGAGGGGGGAGCAACAAGTAGTCAGAAGAAGGGAGTAAAAGACGCTGAGATGCTGCTCGGTGTGGAGCTGGGTGGTACCAGCCTGAGCCACCTCCGCCTGCCCTCCCGTGATGGAATGGGAGCTTTTCCAGCGAGGTCACGCCAAGGCCCCGCTCTCTGATTTAAATGCTTGCGTGCTCACTCACTATCAAGCTTTTCCAATGCTCACATCTGGGCTGCATTACCAAAGAGGCCCATGTGTTTGCAGAAGATAATTTACAGCAGCAAATAACAACCCCCCAGCCCGGAGAAGTCCCCCAGCAATATGGGGGAGTTTGGACTCACATGGAAATGGAGAATTGGTTCAATGATTATGGTGCATAAATAAATTATGGGGCGTCTATATACCCAAGTGTCACATGCGTATTTAGCACGTTATCACTGAGCTTTTGTAACTGAAGACAAAGGTTTAATCCTGAAGTTCATAAAGGGAACGCTAAGCGCCCTTCACCTTCAGGGTTTTCTTCCATGCAGAAGCAGCCTATGTTTCTGAGCTGCTCCCTGTGCCCTGAGGGGAATTAACCAAGAGAAAGTCACCCCCTCTCCCAGAGCTGCAGGACCCCAGTGTTTAGCTCAGGACCCACTGAGACAATGCACGTCAAATATTCAGCCCAGTGCCTACCACAGGGTTAATGCTACATATCCATAGAGAGAGAACTTCTTGAGAGCAAAACTGAATGGTTTTTTCTTTGTCATAAATGCTACAATTTTTTTTAAAAATTGTATTTCTTTATATTTTTTATAGCATTTTGCAAACTCACTTTCTATCCCGATGTCTCTTTATTTGTCAAAACCAACTTGAACAAGAGCGTATTTACCGTCTCTAGTGCACTGGATCAGAATCTGGGCCAGGAATGTGGGGGATTTGGGGCTTGGAGGGGTACGACTGTCTAGTTTGAAAAACTCCTAGGATGATTCAGATACGCACCCCCTCTCTCTGTGGGGAAACGTTGAAATGCAATGTACTTAAAAAAAAAAAAAAAACTAATCTCTTTTATTAAAGTGACCAATCGGTCACTGTACGAATGCCATCACTTACTGAACCTAATCTTCATCGTCGGCATTTGGATATTTCTAACTGTTTGCAATGAAAATAACTGTGATGCACATCCTTGTAATGTGCTACAACTGCGGGGAATCCTTTGTCATTGTGCATTCACTACTTCGTGATTGCACCTGGGTGACTGCTTCCAGTTACGGAATGAAGAAGTTACAGGGATGAAAGGTACAGCATGGGCATACAGCCAATGGTATTGTAAGAGCATTGTGCGGTGACAGAGGACAGCTACATTTGTGGTGAGCACAGGATAACGTATAGGCTCCTCAAATCACTATGTCATCCACTTGCAACTAATGTAACAGTATGTGTCAATTATACTTCAATTGAAAAGAAAAAAAAAAAGAGGTCTGGTGTATTTCCGGAGGCTCCTGTAGTGACCAATATCCAAATAGAATCAAAAGCTGTCTTTGGTTCTATTCTTCAATGACTAAAAGGGTTGGTGGTGGTGTCTGTGGGGTTGTAAGTCTCACCAACAGTTCTGTTCTCCCCAAAGAAGAGGCTAGAGGCCCTCTGAGAGGCACCAGACTTCACAGGGGTTCCTCTAACCCCCTTCGTAAGCCCTCCAAAGAACAACATTCCACTGAGTGACCTCCATCAGTTCACTTAATTCTTTGCGTGCTTTTGCTTTATCATCTCTTTAATTAAGCTGGAGTAACAACAAGTACTTAATTGGAATAATAACAAAGGTTATTATGATCTCACTCTACTGTTGGGAGGAAAAATTAAGTGAATAATTAAGAACTTGATAAGGGTTTTAAACACGCAAGGAGTTAAGGGAAAGTCACGCCATGTGATTATGGGACACTCGAGATAATGCTCAAGTAAGTGCTGAAACTCACGGGAACAAGTAGCAGGCTGCTCCGGCATCTCAGGAACCTGCTTCCAGAAGATAGGGCCACCTTAGGAATGACTGAATAGAAGGGAAGATAGAGTTTTCTCCCCCTGGTATTTTTGAGACCAAAACTAGACCAGATATCAGCTCTCAGAGGAGTTCACAATCGGATGACTAAATAAATGGTACTTGTTTAAATTCTCCAAACACAGGATTTTGCTGACTAGTTATGCCGCATAGATAACACACGTGTGTGCAAAGATGAAAATGCCAGGATCTTAACCACAGCCTGCATTAAAGCATACATAATTGGAAACAGCCTAAGTGCTTCATAGGAGACTGGACCCCTAAATTATGAAAGTGCAAACAAAGTGGATTTTCACAGACACAAGGAGAAATCTCCAGGTAGAAACAAAGTCAGTCACCAAGCAACACGTCATCCTTATTTTTCTCTGAGAAGGGAAGGGTGTCGGGTGGAGGGGAGGGAGGAAGGCTGGGGAGAGTAAGTTCATATAATTTGAAATGTTTACAGTCAAAATATAATCTTTTGTGAAAAAATTTATTGACGTATGTTGAGCTATTTTTCACACACAAGATTAAAATTTCCGTATGCTCTGACCCCTGCTTAATGACTAATATGCACTTTTTCCTACTGCTTGTAGTTTTTGTTTGTCTTTTCCTCCCATTTCCATGAACACAAGCACTCATGTCATACTCTTTCCAGGAAACTCCTATGTTTTTCTTTAGGATTTCCGTGCAATTCTCCACACCAGCTATGCTCCTGGACAAATCACCATTTATGCTACCTCCTTCCTGGGTTTCAAAAATATGTCTGGTGGTATGAAAGAAATTCTAAGCCAGATACCAAAGCAAAAAGCAAAAAACAAATTGGGGATTGTCAGTACTTTATTTCCTGAGTTAGGAGCAGCTACCATCGACAATCACAATTCATATAAAAAAAGATGCTTAAAAAAAAGGTAGGACATCTTATTACCATACTTTTGGGTTTCATGGAGCAGACTGAAGTAAATGAAATGAAGTTAAAAAAAATTGTATAAATCAACATGATTTTGCCAGGTAATCATAAGAAGCTTCCACTACTATGTCATAAAACAAATCATTTTTCTTCCTTCCTTCCTTCCTCCTTTCTTTCTTTCTTTCTTTCTTTCTTTCTTTCTTTCTTTCTTTCTTTCTTTCTTTCTTTCT
>NC_058403.1:178423709-178530955 GCF_002201575.2 Neomonachus schauinslandi | reverse complement strand
TCTTTCTTTCTTTCTTTCTTTCTTTCTTTCTTTCTTTCTTTCTTTCTCTTTCTTTCTTCTTTCTTTCTCTTTCCTTCCTTCCTTCTTTCTCCCTTTCTTCCCTTTCTTTCCTTCCTTTCTTTCTTTTTTTAAGTAAGCTATCAAAATTACAAAAGCATGTGCCTCTGAACTAAACTGTCCAACTGTCAAACACTTCACAACCCAGGGATCAAGAGTTGCATGCTCTACCAACTGAGCTAGCCAGGCACCTCAAACAAAGCATATTTCAATATCCAAAAAATAACACAAGCTCAGAATACAGAGACATTCTTTAGGTTGATCTAGCTTTATGAAAACTTATTTGGATTCATGGAAAATCTACGACCTTAGCTTATTTTATCAGATTTGGCTTCAGACAAGGAAAACAATTTATCATGAAATTTATCATCAAATTCAGGTAGAGGGGAAAGAGCTGCTAGTTCACAGAAAGGGGCTTTCAGCAAAATTGGGAATGTTTTACTTCTCAAGCTAGGTACAGGAACACAGGTGTTACTTTTCATAACATTTTATTTATTTTAGAGTGTGAATATTTCATGTGGAAAACTATTCCTATCATGGCTTTAAGAAATTACTGAGTTGAATGCCTCCATTTCCGGAGAAAGTATGTATGGAGGCCCCTAGGAATGGGTAAGTGACCTGCCCAAGCAGAACCAGGGAACAAGTCAAGGACTCCTTACATCCTTCTCAGCAATCTCTCTGACTGCAAGCTGAATTCAGATTTCTGCACTTTTTTTTTAAATGTTGTATTTATTTATTCATGAGAGTCAGAGAGAGAGAGAGAGGCAGAGGGAGAAGGAGGCGCCCCGCCTAGCAGGGAGCCCGATGCGGGACTCGATCCCAGGACCCTAGGATCATGACCTGAGCCGAAGGCAGACGCTTAACCATCTGAGCCACCCAGGCGCCCAGATTTCTGCGCTGTTAAGATAATTCTTTCCATGAGCATTTGTTTGCATTTTATCTTCTATTCAAACGGAGGCGTGAAATTGTATAAAATTTAATTCTTGCCACAGTCTCTAGGAAATGTTCATAACGTGTAGTAAATGTTTGCCATATTTCAAATTATAAAAATCCTAAAGTATGCTGAGTTGAAAACAGCCTTAGGTATTAAAACAAAGTACCTATGTTTTCCAGCTTTAAATGGATCCAAAGGACTTTGAGGAATAAAGGAAGGTGATCCTATCCTTCATCTTCAAAGAAAACAGTTCTATACAGTATCTATGGCAACTTCATCTCCAGACTAAGACAGTAGAGAATCTTTTTCACACAATAATGTTTTGATAGGTCTGTTCTTTTTTTATTCTCTATCTGATCACCAGAATTTTTTTTTTAAAGGGAGGTGGGAATGCTGGATGTTTCTATGGATACGTACCTCACAGCAAAGTGCAAGATGGTGGCACCTGGTTTCTTGGGCAGATCATGGTCAAGAACTCGGTGATCTAACTGTAGCCAGTTCTGCTGACCTCTGTGAGGACAAAGCAAAGAAAAAGGATTAAACAGAAGGTCAGAGAAAGGTTCAATAACACACAATGTTGGGGAGACAGTTACTGTCATACATGGACCGTAGGCGTATAACCTGTTACAACTGGTAATGAGGTTAATTTAGCAATTACTATCAAAGTTATAAAAGCATCTGCCTCTGAACCAGACTGTTGATTTCCAAGAATTTATCAAGGTAAACTTGCACATGTGAAAAATGGCCCATGTATAAAGTCCCTTACTGTAGCATTGGTTGTAATAGCAAAGAGGCTCAAAACAACCTACAGAGGTCCAGCAAGGTGTTGTTTAAAAATTAATTTAAACTGAGCAATAACATACAAGAGAGCCATACAAAAGATGGAGAGTATCTTTACAAACTTATTTTGAGCAATTTCTAAGACATGACGTTAAATGGAAAAACAAGGGGCATAACCGTGAGTACAGTATATAGCCATTTTAAAATTTAAAAATACACACACACACACATAAATAAAATATCTCTGAGAGGATAAACAAGAAACTGATACCACCTGGTACCTTTGGAGGTAAAAAAACTAGGTGAAACTTAATATATTAATCTTTAAATTTTATTAAGTGTGGTATCTGAAATATTTTAGATAGTCAAGAAGAGGAAAAATCCTGGTTTCATGAAATCAGACAGACACAAAGAACAGTAATACAGCTTTCTAAAAAGTACAGGGTTACATATTCTCTGAGTGCTGTTTCTAAATTATGGACTTCCTAATATTTGAGCATGTATTTGTTTATTTACTCAAGAGCCTCAGTAAAATTCATGAATATAAACAGTTTTCCTTAAATTTTGACCTCTGAGGGATCCAAAGCATGACACTGTGGCTTGGAATTGTTTCCAGGTCTTTTCCAAAGCTGTCCAACCAGTTGATGCGTTTTAGACTGTATATTCCCAGAAGGCATAGACTCCATTTTGCTTGCTTATATAAAGCTTAAAAACATGCAAATAGTGGTGGGATGTCAAATTATAACAAAACCTATAATGGGCCAGAAAATATTTTCCAACCCTTTTTGGTCTTTGAATAAATAATTAAAAAAACTCAGAAAGCTCTAAGCTGCATTCATTATAAGTAGATAGGAAAAGTGGACATAAACAACTATAAGAGTAATAGTAATAATAATCATTAATAGTAACAGCTACTCATAATGGTAACAGCTACTCTGTGCCCACCGCGCTGGAAGTTTTTATGTATTAAGGTGTATTTTACAGCAAGCTTGCAAAAAAATTGGCAGAGCCAAGATGTGAGCCCAGGACTTGCACTACAGGACTTTGGTATATAGGAGACTAGAAAGTTGAATCAGCTTTTATAACTTTTGGCTGATCTCTGTCACTTAATAGTCTCAACACTGGAAGAAGTGTGTCTTTGTTTTTGCAGTTATAAGATGAGTCTTCCGGTAATTGTCCCTAGCTTTCCTAGGAGGAATATTATAAAGATAAATAAGCTGATATAAGTGATATAAGGGGACGTTCTTAGAAACCCTACTTGTTTAAAAATACATATATAAAGATAGGGGGCTAGAAGGTAAGGGACTCTTCCACTGTATTTCATCCAGTTTAGAATCGCTGATTTAAAGACATATGCCAATTTCAGACATGTTCAAATATGTGTCTTAAAGTACCTAAAATAGTGTATAGTATCAGGTCTTAACGGTTTCTTAGGGAAAATGAGACTAATTTGGAATTGTTCTTCTTGCTTTTATATAGGAAAGATATGGCATTATTATAAGAGCACAATGTATATTTACATGAACTTGCATGGAATGATGTCCAAGAATGAATAAAACAAGTTGTATAATAACATATACTGCATAAATCAATTATATTAACCAAAGAAGCGCACTGAAAACACTGTTATATATGGATGAAATTCTTACAGTTTTGGAGAGGTATAGAGCAAATTGCAACATTTGGAGTGGGGAGGTAATCAAAAGGGATTGGCTTCAATTATGATATTAAATGTTTTTTTATAAAAAGACATTCATGTATATGTACCACAAAAATTATTTTTTAAAAAGGATAAACTAGAAATTAGACTTTAAAAATCCACCCAGGGGTGCCTAAGCTGGCTCAGTTGGAAGAGCACGTGACTCTTGATCTTGTGGTCATGAGTTCGAACCCCACATTAGGTGTAGAGATTGCTAAAATAATAATAATAAACTTAAAAAAAAAAATCCATAATCTCACCAACAAGATCAAATTAAAAGAACAAAAAATTGAAAAGTACCCGTAAGTCTATCACTGATATAAATAAGGTTAACATGTTGTTTTATAGTAAAATGAGATCAAAAGCACTTATTGCTTATAACCTGCTTTTCGCAGGTTTTTCCATCAGCTACTAGATCTAATCAATACCTCAAAAAAAAAAGACAGCTGATGCTACACAGTCACCTCTATCAAGCTTGCAGCTCAACCCTAAAGCAAGCTTTTTTTTGGCTTAGAATCGTATCAGTCAAAAATCTCATGAGCTCGGGGCGCCTGGGTGGCTCAGTTGGTTAAGCAACTGCCTTCGGCTCAGGTCATGATCCTGGAGTCCCGGGATCGAATCCCGCATCGGGCTCCCTGCTCAGCGGGGAGTCTGCTTCTCCCTCTGACCCTCCTCCCTCTCGTGCTCTCTGTCGCTCATTCTCTTTCACAAATAAATAAATAAAATCTTTAAAAAAAAAAAAAATCCCATCAGCTCACACCCAGCAAATGGGATGGTGATCAAAAGTCACCATTGTGTTGTGAAAACTGTTATTTCTTCATAAACAAAGCTTATTCAGCAAAGCCTTTCAAAACAAGGGAATTTAAAAAAAAATGAAGTGGGTTTAAGGGGATGGGAACCATTTTGGTGAACTTCAGGGCTGCTGCCTCCGGAGGGCGAGACTGCCCTCTGGAGGTAAAAAACTGCCTCTGCACACAGATCACCAGGAGGTACTTCCAAGTGTAATCTCAAGGAACTCTACCCTCCAACAGGAACATGGATTTATTTTTGTTGGTCACCATCACTACTTTTCTTATGTAATGGTGCAATTCATTTTTTCTATTTCTCTTCTTGGCCTGTGTATGGGGGCATTGACAGTAGCTAGTTTCCTTGACAAAATGTCCCCCTCAGCTTTGCCTTACTCTGTTGAGAGAAGCTCACCAAAGGCAGACGGCTGATGTGGCATCTAAGTTGGAAATTCAATTCAGACAGCATCCTGGGAGGGATCCGACTCAGTGGTTTTATGGGGGGCGGGAGAAAGGGAGTGCTGAAAGAAAATACTTTCCAAAAATATTTACCAGACAAAGAAAAAGAGCTAGGCTTGTGACCAAGACATTCCAAGGAGACACCCTTAGACAGAAGCAATTTTCCAGACCTGTTCCCCAGAAAGGTGGAAATGGCCAGATCCTCCCTCCCCCCTCCCAAAGCCCAGCTCCTATTTCTTCTGAAAATAAACACAGCTACAGCCAGAAGACACCTTTCAAACTGGTCATAATTCAAAAATAGACTCTGCTGTCACTTGCAGGGGAGTACACAGAGGACAGTTTGGAGCCAGGCTTCTTGGAAAGACTATAACCATCAACCACTGTCACCAAACAAGATAGCTGGAGGAGACGCTTGAGTGAGACATTCTTCTCCCAGTAGAGGATTTAGAAAGAAATCCCAGAGCCGAAGAAGGCGGGAAGGTGGCTCAAGACATTAAAGGAAGTCATTCATATTATTCCTTTTCTTTCTGAAGAGAAGAACTTAAAGCTGAACGACTGATTTACGCACTGTTTGATTATGCTCACCTGAACTGGGAGTTTTCCCAGAAGCCATCCACGTGGCCAGGAACCCCTTTTCCAACCCATCATGAACCTTGTAGCCTGGAGAACTTGCAACACCAGTCATAAATCATGTAATTCCCGTGCAAACATTCTACAGTGGCCTGGGCGGGGGGGGTGCCTCTCCCATCTATGTGGCACACAGGACTCACCTATGATCTTGTCCCTCTTACATCTTGCCCCACCATCAGGCCAGGCTCCTCACCACTGGGCAAATGCACCATATTCATCTCCATGCTCACACATGGGGCCACAAAATGAGTCTTCCCTGGGATGTCATCTTCCATTCCTCTCCCTTCCACCTAAAGTCTACCTGCCCTGCCTTGTCCATTTGTAGTTATCCTCTTGAGTGAATTTCACTCTAGTCATCCTTCAGCCCCCTTCTGGACACTGAACTTACTACCGGACCAACAACAGCATGATCGCTTCCTTTCAGTGTGTGCCTGTGCGATGAGCTGGGCATACCTTACATGACTTGGCAGTACAATCCTAGCAACCTATTACATGTGTCTTATGTAGTCCTTATTATATATAAGTACCGTTATTATGCCCAATGTACCAACGAGAACACTGGAGTGTCGGAGATGTTAAGTAACTGGTCTAAAATCTCACAGCTACCACAATTCTGTAATATCCACTCCCTGCCTCCCTCTGAACCCTTAACTTGCACCACTTTCCTTCCTACTCTCTACATTCCAGTCATATTGGACCTTTTTTTTTCTTTCTAAAAAATACAAAATAAAAAAACCCAAAAGTCAAGCTCCGTCTCGCCTCAAGACTTTCACCCTGGCTTTTGTCTGGAATGTGTCCCTCTACTTTTGCAGAACTGGGTCTTGCTTTTTATTACATGTCTCCTCTTAGAAGCCTTCCTCGTCCACCCTATCTAACACTGCCCCCCAACTTTTCTTCATCATGGCCATGATGATGTTCTTCTAAGCACTTACCATTTCAAGTAATTTCTCATTTATCTATTTGTTTACTTGTTCTGCTAGACCATACCATTGCAATATAAGCTCCGTGAAGACAAGAACCTTGTCTCTGTCGTGCACAGCTAAATCTCTAGGACCTAGAACAATGCCTGGCATTTGGTGAGCACTCAAGAAATATTTGAATGAATAAATTAATATTCATGCTTTTTGCCTCTATTCTATGTGACCTCTCTAAATTACAGTCTTTATAGCACTTACAGTTCAACCACATAGCTTTTAGGTTTTATGTCTTATATTGTTTGCAATTATTGCATGCACAATCACTTTCAACCTGTGTGTGTGTGTTTAATCACTAATTTACATGGACTAGCCTTGTCTTTCCAGCTAAGAGCATGTGGTCAATGGATGTCTGCATTTCCTATTTCATCCAGCAGAGGACTGATCATATAAGGTCTCAAATAGTTGGGTGAACTGATAATTTTGTGAATCAGAGTGAGGTGGATGATGTCTAGCATACTTTTTGTCTAGTGTACTTTCGATTCAGGAAGCATCTTGGGTCTGGGATCAAAGTTTTCAGGTTTTTCTGTCTGCTGACAAGTGGTTGCCTGGTTTTGCCCAGCCCATATCCTGAGCCTGGGGTGGGGTGGGGTGGGGGTGGGGGGGTCCTAGGCTTGTGGCCCACTCAGGCTAGAAATAATCAGAAGCAAGGTGTTAAAAAGAATTAACCCCTTCTTGAGATTATTTTCTCCTGGTTAAACTAAAGAACTGAAAAAACATTTACACTGGGAGAGTTATAGAAAGAATGCTGGGCAGTTGGCCAATATATTTTGTGTCTGGAATGCATTTTCTTGAATTTTAATATTTGAAGAACTCTTTGGATATTATCCCCACAAAGGGGAAAAATTCCTCTGATAATCTACCAGGTTGCAAATAACATAGGCAAATTGGACTGTCATAACACACACACACACACACACACACACACACACACACACACACAGGAAAGAACTGGTGAGACCAAACACATTTTTTTACATGGAGTTTTAACTTCTTTTGATTTTATTGTTATACACATGCTTCATTTTAGAAAGCATTTAAATCATTGATAAATATATACCATGTCCAAGTTAGCATAAAAAATGTAAGTAGAAGAAAAAAAAGATAGTAAAGAGGTAACATAAAATGACCTAGGGAGAAGTGGAAAAATTAATTCTGTATTAAAACTATAAACATATTTTCCAGGTGGGCCATACATTTGCCTTTAAACTGTCTTGCCGCCAACCACCCAAAACATTAATTCTTGTTTCAATATATGAGTGAATGACGACCGAGTATTTCTATCACTGATACATAACTACAGTATAAAAAATGTGCAGATAGACTCCCAAGAAAAACAACCTCATTATAACAAATTTCTAAAACATTAGGACAATATTTTGATATTTAAAAATGATCAGTATTCCCTTTCTTCTCCCTTCGCAATAGTCCGAGGAGAGAAATCTTGTATTAGATAATCTTTGACTAAACAGGACATATTCTAATTCTTGGAGCATTTATGTCTTTTTCTGCAGATTGTGAATGACAGTGAGCAGGGAGTCCCCATGAAAGGTAAACAAATGAAAATGATTAAAACACTCACATGTCGTCTGTAAATGTTATTCCAAAGTACTCCTTTTCTTTCAGGTTGAAATGTGAAGCCACGAGGTCCAGCAATTCTCTTGATAAAAGTTTGGGCTGTTAAAATAAAATGTGATATATATACAATGGAATATTATGCAGCCATCAAAAGGAATGAGATCTTGCCATTTGCAACGATGTGGATGGAACTGGAGGGTGTTATGCTGAGCAAAATAAGTCAATCAGAGAAAGACATGTATCATATGACCTCACTGATATGAGGAATTCCTAATCTCAGGAAACAAACTGAGGGTTGCTGGAGTGGTGGGGGGTGGGAGGGATGGGGTGGCTGGGTGATGGACATTGGGGAGGGTATGTGCTATGTGAATTGTGCAAGACTGTTGAATCACAGATCTGTACCTCTGAAACAAATAATGCAATATATGTTAAGAAGAAGAAAAAAAAAAGAAGATAGCAGGAGGGGAAGAATGAAGAGGGGGAAATCGGAGGGGGAGATGAACCATGAGAGATGATGGACTCTGAAAAACAAACTGAGGGTTCTAGAGGGGTGGGGGGTGGGGGGATGGGTTAGCCTGGTGATGGGTATTAAAGAGGGCACGTACTGAAGAGAGCACTGGGTGTTATGCACAGTGAATCATGGAACACTACATCAGAAACTAATGATGTAATGTATGGTGATTAACATAACAGTAAAAAATTTTAAAAAAATGTGATCAGAAGCTACAACACTCCTCTGCCCCAAATAGTTTAGAGCAGCTTTTGTTTGTTTGTTTTTAAAGTTTTTTAAGATTTTATTTAGTCATTTGACAGAGAAAGACACAGCGAGAGAGGGAACATAAGCAGGGGGAGTGGGAGAGGGAGAAGCAGGCTTCCCGCTGAGCAGGGAGCCTGATGCAGGGCTCAATCCCAGGACCCTGGGACCATGACCTGAGCCGAAGGCAGACGCTTAACCGACTGAGCCAACCAGGCGCCCTTACCCCTGTTTGTTTTTAAATACATCTGCCCCCCTTTTGCTGTTTATGTTAATTGACTATACATTTTCCAAGAGATTGGGAAGGGGAAGGAATTGTAATAGGAACCCCAATGAGATCATCATTTTCATGTATTTTGCAATTCAGTCCAGTACCTTACTTTTTCCTCTAGGGAACAGTATGTTTACTAACGCAATGATACTTTGGGAAAATACTCTTTTATATGTAGTACGGTGCTAGTGACCAAGACAAAGAATATCAAACATCTCACCTCCTGGATTGTAGGAATAACTTTGCTTGGTGAGGGCCAGTTGAAGAGTCTGAAGACCCAAGGCTGTGGGGTCACAGATAAAACTACTACTCTACTCCTGGTTACCATTTACTGTGCTGAATTCTTTCTAACCATTGTCTCATTTCATCCTTACAATGAGCCTATGAGATAGGGGTTCTTATTGCCATTTTAGAGATGAGGGGACCAAAGTTAAAAGAAACTAAATACCTGGCTTGATGTTCCAGTCAATAAGGGCAGAGAATTGAACCCAGTTCTGTCTGATTCCAAAACCTAAGCCTTTCATTTCTCTCTAGAACTAGAGTGATTTTACCCATTGTATAGATGATCATCACCAGTGTTTACTAAGCACTTAGTTAGAAGAAGGATCTAATCTGCGAGCTTTTGAGAAGCACCGGATGCGTGGCAAGGAGCATGGTTTGGAATCAGGGGGAACATCCAGAGTGACAGTGGACACCTGATTTACAGGGACTCAGGAAGGAGAGGGGGATATGCAGGAGGGCATTTGCATGGGCTCTTTTTGAACTTAGAGCCAAACAATTTAGGGCTCATTATGGTGATTTGAGAGTTGGATGTTTGCTGTTGGGGAAGAAGGATGGTCATGATTTAAAAGAAAAGAAGAAAGAAAGAAACAGGCAGAAATCTGGACTAAGAGGTCTACTCTGGTGAAACAGTGTTGACTGTGCTATTTTCATTCTAATTGAAGCCTGTGCATAGTGGGTGAGAAAGGAGCCTCAGAAGACTTTAGGTCTGGTCAAAGGAGAGCGTTCTAGCTGTAGCTACAGTTGTGGCTACCAGAGGGGATTTCCACAATTTTTTAAGATCCTTGGTCCACAGTGTTGGGTAAATAAAGAGAAAAGGATCAACAATTAAAATACCACCACTCATAACACTCCATATAGTTTACAAAAGGATTTTATTCACATATATAAACTAGCTTGATTTTAGCCACAATTCTACGAGGAAAGCTAAGCCTTCTCCATCCCAGTTCACAGCTGATGATGCTGGGTATTTAACTTGGACAATGTCATGTAGCAAGAAAGTGGCAGGATGCAGATTTGCAGCTCACAATAACCCTTTCAGGGGAACGTGATGGTGTCCAGCTTACCAACAAGAGGTTCAGAGAAGTAGAGTCACTTCCTGGGGGTCACACAGCTACTGAGTGTCGTAACTGAGATTGGAACCCAAGGGTCTTATATCCATGTCCCCAGACTATAACTACTCTTACACGTAGACCAAGTTGTCTGACTTCGAAGCTGTTCTTTTGCCCCTCAAGCAATCCCAAGTCGTTGGCACATATAAGCGAGTAGCCTGACCACAGGCCTGGAGGCTCAGAGGGAACCAGTACAGGCTGTCTCTGTGTGGGCAACACCCACCTGAACCAGCAGCTCCAGTCTCCGATCATCCAGGAGGTGTACCCGGCAGTGCCTGCCTTCTGTCATCTGTGGGGACAAGAAAGCAAGAGTGGCATCACGGCTAGCACGGGCAAGCAGACCCTTGAGCTTGATTTATAGTTTAGTTTACATGCGATGTGTTCAGCCTAAAGATGGCTTCAGTTGAGTTACTCAACAGCCTTGATCATAAACAGACTTACTCTTTGGCATTAGCTCTTGAATTCATCAATCAGTGAATTAATTTGCTCTTGGATTTAAAAGAAGAAAAGAATGAAAAGCAAAGACAGCTCAATATGTTGAAAAAATTATGTCTATAATAGTGCACACAAGATTATACTATGAAAAGCTGGTTTCCTTCCCGGAGGAAACTACTATATTTTTCATTGAATCAATATTGAATTTTTCAAATGAAAATGCCTATATTCATTGATGTATTTAAATAAATATAATACATTCATAATTATAAAGGAAAACTATGACATTAGAGTTAAAATTGAAAGTCTCCATCTTTGAAATGTCTGTCCTCTTTATAGAACATCACTACTGTAATTAAGAACAGTTAAGATATATAGTTAAGAACAGTACACGTCAGTATAAATTTCCAATTATATTTACTTTTTACCACTTATAACGGCAATACTGGGAAATATTCTTTGTAAAATATTTATTTATTTACTTATTTTTAATTTTATTTCATTTTATTTTTTAAGTAGGCTCCACACCCAATGTGGGGCTTGAACTCATGACCCCAAGATCAAGAGTCACACGCTCTACAGACAGAGCCAGCCAGGCCCCCCTGTAAAATATTTAAACAATGCACAGAATACAAAGAGCCCCCTTAATTAACTCATGCTCCAAATCATTTTATGTGCAGAAATCACCACTTTGTCAGTTTGAGGAGAATCAGCTCAAACTGTTTTTACATATATGTTCAGATATATATGTGTACATATTTTCAAAAAATTTCATATTAAATGGTTTGCTTTGCAATGTTATTGGACATATTGTTTTGCAAATGAAGTATTGTTAATATTTGTGTGTGTGTTTGTGTGTATATAATCATCCAGAAATTTTATATATGACTCTGTGTTCATGGGGTGTGTGTACTGTGATGCTATACGTATATACAAACACACATACATGATATATATACATATATATGTGTGTGTGTGTGTATATATATATATATATTTTTTTTTTTTTCTTCCCAACTCAAGTGGAACTAAGCTATTTCTTGGTGATCTTTCCAATGTCAACACATATAGACCAACTGCATTCTTTTTAAAGGTTCTAGAGTAACAAATAATTGTGTGGACATGTAATAATTTAATGAGTCGCCTGCTGAGAGACACTTAGATGGCCTCCAGTCCTTTGCTATTCTAAGCAACGTCATGGTGAACGATGCATACCCAACTTTGCCCATGGATGAGGAACTTCTGGGTCACTTTGAAAAAGGATGGGCAGCATTTTCTCTCTCAGCTGCTGTATTAAACTATAAGACCTGGAAACTCAGATATATTTAAACCAATTTAAAGAGAAAATCACTCCATTATGAAGCACCAGCTATAGACTTCTAATTGTTCCAGGTGTTTTATAGATACCATCTCTGAGCTGCATGGTCACCATGTGGGACTGCTGACACTATCTCCAATTTAACAGATGGGGAAATTGAGGCTCAGAGTGGGATAAGCAATGTTTTCCGTGTGAAAAATACTAATTATTGCATTTACAGTTTTTACTAAACTCTGCTTTAAAAGTCTGAAAACTAGCTCAGTTGGTTAGATCATGGTATTATGGAGATCTGGTCCATTGAAACCACTGAGGAAATGTGAAGAGGTGAGTGGGCAAGCTTTACCTTGTCCCATGGCCCCTGATTATGTCCTTAACTCCGCAAAGCTGAGGTGAAATACACACTTTTGGTGGCGAGGAGAAAGGGAACGAATATTTGTTTGTTCCAGGTACTAAGCTGGACAATGTATGTACATTATTTCATTAAAGTTCCACAAAAAATCTATATGACAACATCCCCATTTTACAGACAATGAAACTGAGGTACAGAGTTTAAAGTAATTTATCCAGAGTTATCTGAGCAAGAAAAAAGCCAAGTCAAGATTTAAATTAAGGTCTAACTGAACAACAACAAAAAAGTCATCTTTCTTTCTACTATTCTATTCTATGGGAAGAAAGAAATAAATGTATCAGTTCAAATCACTTTACTTCTCTTGTAAAACCCACACAAACAAACCCCAAATACATGTACTATGATAAGACAAAATAATACTCAGAAGACCAACTGACTCAACATGAGTCCATTAAGGAATATGTCAAAACTCATAAAATATTTCAAGTTACTCCGTTGTTGCATAATCCAAATTATTTTATTTCCTGATTTTCAAAAAGCATCTTTTTTCCTTCCCACCGTACTTTGCTTGGACTCGTCGATTTTCCTTTTGTCAATACCTCATTCTACCCTAGGGAATTAAGTAGAAAATGTTTTTCTGGTGTGTCTGCCCATCTCGGGACAAACACAGGCAGTGGTGGCCATGTTTGTACAACTTGGTCCTACCACTTCTGCTTCAGGTTTCAGGTGACTGGACCAGGGAACAGACACCTGATTCAAGCTGAGCCAATCATATCCTCACTCCAGGGAATCTGGAATTGAGGTTGAGAGGATGAGAAAGCAGTTGGGTAGGGACAGCTCTCCTCTGCTGTGTGTGGACAAAAAGGAAAGCCATCTGCAGAGAGAATGAAGGACACAAGTAGCTGGAAAGAGGCAAGAGAAATCATGCAACCTGAAAGGGACAGCTCGAGAGAGTTGCTGTCCAGGTTCCTAATGTCCTTCTAGTTACTTGTAGTCACTTTCACTGGTTTGGGTGAATTCTTGCTCTTTCGTTCCATGAAACACCCTTGTGTTCCTTTAATAAATCCACTTTTTTTTCTTCCTGAAACTAACTTGAGTTGGATTCTGCTTCTTGCAACTAAAAGCATCTTCCTAAGATACCACAGGTATCTTTTGTGGGGGCGGCGGCAGAGAGAGAGGGAGAGAGCGAATCTCAAGCAGACTCCCCACTGAGTGCAGAGCCCACGCAGAGCTCAATCCCAGGACCCTGAGATCATGACCTGAGCTGAAATCAAGTGTCAGATGCTTAATCAACTGAGCCACCCCGGCGTCCCAGATACCACAGGTATCTACACCTAAATCAGAACGAAAGGTTTCCAAAGGACGGACCCCCCAGATGATGTCATTAATATGGTAAAGTCATCTACTCATAATCACGGATGCACCATCCACAAATGTAACAGCCAGGAGAAAGGCTGACATTTGGTGGGGAGAACTGAACACACATCTCAGTATGTGAAGTGATAAGAGACCATACAGGACAAGCTGGAAAAGGGCAGTGCAGGTGAACTGGAGGGGAAAAAACATGCTACAGTTTTAAGCCCATGTTGGCACATCTGTGCTCTGTATTCACCGAACCCTTTCCTCTGTGGGAGGATGGCTTCTCCGGGAGGCCAGAGTACCGATTTGACCACCACTAGCGATAGAAAGACCTGCCCTTGTCACTTACTTAAATCAGAGGTTGAAAGGTGGTTGATGTATTTTGTTATGAATAAATTTTTGTTTTGATGATCTCAGAAATCAGAAGATGCCACTTAAGAAAAATTGAGATGGTAGGATTTGGAAACACTGGGCTGGATTTCCTCCATGGCAACATTGGGCCAGGGTGGGGCACAGCAGCTCCCTCTTTAGATGAGATTTGTGGTCCCTGCCTCACCCAAATTTATTATCTGCCAGGTTCCTGGGAGTCACGTCATGAGAATAAGCAAACCCCTATTTAAGTTCACACAGGACAGGGAAGAGACAAAACCCCACGTCAAAGGAGGGCCTCCTGTGCACCAGGCCAAGTGCTTGACACTTGACCTTCATTAACATCTAGGATTTCAACCTCTAAGCAAGCCTCTGAAAGGGGCATCCTCATTTTGTTTGGTTTCATTTTGGGGGGCTTTCCTCAATTTAAGCACCAGGAAACCAAGGCTTGGGAAATGATGTCACTTGCATGAGTTTTAAAGCCAGACTTGGGCTCGAAATCATATTTTATCTCTTACTAGCTGGGTTACCTTGGAGAAGGTACTTAACCTTTCTGAGCCTCATAAACAATGTCCTGGTAAGCTTTCAATCTGACACCCCTGAGAGTGAAATAAACCACTTCCACAAAGCACAGTTATTATACCCTTTATTTGCTTGAAGCTTAACAAACAGCTAATGAAGCTTCCTATCCTCCATTTATTCTATTAAAAAAAAAAAACAATTTTCTAATGGGATGAAGATTACTAACCCATTTTGAAGAAGATAAATGACAGGTAGAGTTAACAAGCACAGAGCAGAAAAATTCTCCAGAGCTGATGGGTCAGACATAAAAAGAGAGAGGGGGGCGCCTGGGTGGCTCAGTCGGTTAAGCAACTGCCTTCGGCTCAGGTCATGATCCCAGGGTCCTGGGATCGAATCCCACATCGGGCTCCCCGCTCTGCGGGGAGCCTGCTTCTCCCTCTCCCACTCCCCCTGCTTGTGTTCCCTCTCTCACTGTCTCTCTCTCTGTCAAATAAATAAATAAAAATCTTTAAAAAAAAAAAAAGAGAGAGGGGACCACGAGCTCCTGCAAGCCTTCTGTAAGCCTGGCACCTGGTTTGGCATTTTATTTTTATTTTTTAAAGATTTTATTTATTTACTTGAGAGAGAAAGAGCATGCACACACAATGGGGGGGGGGGTTCAGAGGGAGAGGCAGAGTCCCCACTGATCAGGGAGCCTGATGCGGGACTCGATCCCAGGACCCTGGGATCATGACCTGAGCCAAAGGCAGACGCTTAACTGACTGAGCCACCCGGGCGCCCCCCTGCCCCCACCCCATTCAGTATTTTAATGACAACACCGATATTACCACTAACCGGTTCTTTCTGTATTCCAAGCCTTGCACTCAGCACTTTTCATGTATTCGCATATCCAACCCTCATGATACCCACACGAGGTAGGCAGTCTCCTCTCCCCATACTACAGGTGAACGAGGTTACAGAGATTGTACATAACAAGATTCATAAATGGCAGAACTGGACTCAAACCCAAAGCCCAAGCCCTTAACCATTTAGCTGTACACCTGCTATTCCATATACTCTATGGTGACAAACTGTGGGAGAGCCTTCCCACCCAACCATTTTCAACGGACTGGTTGAGTGGGGAGCAAGAGGGAAAACAAAACGTTCGAAAGCAGGCATGAAAAATCATGTTAGCTGACATGGTAGTTAGAATTTACAACTTGCAAATAGAAAGAGTCTTAGAAGGCATTTGATAACCACTGCTTACTTGGGATATGGGGCAATGAAGGAACGGACGTGTCCAAAGCCACACAGCTAGTTAATGTGAGGCCAAGGATTAACACTCAGGGTTCTGACTTCCAGGCTGGAGCATAAGTGCTGTGCACAAGGTTACTTGGCTAGGAGATACCATCTTATTCAAATGCTGTTGTTTGCAACAGGCTGAATTTTTCTTTTTATAAAAAAAAAAAAAATACTGTAACAACAAAAGGAAAAAAAAACAGGCATTTTAAATTTAATTTAAAACATGACTCCCACCAAAGTTTTCTCTTCTAATTTCAACAACAGGAGTTATATTTGTAGGGAACTGTTCATGGATCACAATGATTATATCTATAAATACAGAATCACGTTAAAATATAATAGAAACAACAAATTTTATTGAGCATGTTCAATGTATTGAATAGGTAGCAACTCATTTAAAGCCATGAAGTAAATAGCTCTATCATGTTCAATGTATTGAATAGGTAGCAACTCATTTAAAGCCATGAAGTAAATAGCTCTATCATCTTCACTTTACATTAAGGAAACCGAAGCACGGAGAGGCCAAGCAACTTGCCCAAGGTCACAAAGCCAGTAAGAGGTAGAGCTGGGATTCCAACTTAGGCAGACTAGCTCCTGAGTCCATATTCTTCACTACCTCATTACAAAGTGTCTTCTCTCTCTCTCTCTCTCTCCTCTCTCTCTTTTGATTAACAAATTGCCTTAAGATTTAAGAGTCTGTATTTTCCTATGAGCTCTTCAGGCACCTAATGCCAGACAGAAACTAATTTGCCAAGTTAGGCCATGACACTTCATTTAAGAAGTCTCAGAGGAAGTACATATTTCTTTTCATAAGCAAACACAGGATAGTGGGCCATACTCTTTCTCCAGTCTGTGTGTGGAATGATGCTCTACAGAATCACTCGAACCCCACAGAGACTGTCCGAACAGTCTCAGGTGTGACCCTTCCCAGGGGCAGCAACGCCTCATGCAGAACAGAAAACATATTTAAAAAAATCATGTCTTTGGAGAGTTTCACTTACCCCCCCACCCAGACTTGAATCCCTTCCTGCCTCCTCCTACATTCAACCCCAGGGACACAGGTTAAAATCGTGCAGGTTGGATTAAAACTCCCACCTCAGTCTGTGGCTGCCCTGCGTTTGCTCCCCAGCTGGTAGCATGGGTCCTCAGACACTAAGCACTGGGTGCTGGTGGAAGGACCTTGTCCATCTGGTCACTGGTCAAATGAGGAAGAGCAGAGGGAAGTGAGAATTGGCCACAGGACAGACCTCTGGCTTCATGGAGTGTCCTGATATGTAACCCAGAGTGGGGTTCAAGTCTGAGTGAAAACACCCCACCCCAGACACCCAATCCCACTACCTGATTTAGAAGAGGAGAGACAAGGCAGACCTGGTAAGAAACCCAAAGGCAAGTCCAGATAGGGCAGCTTAGGACTGTTCATAATGACCAGGGTCAGCTTAAAAAGCAACAGGAAATAACAACTACAGAAAAAGACCAGAACCTCAGCCTTCTTTGGTTTTGCTTTAGTAGTTCTTTGGAACAAGGAAATATGAAAGCTTGGTAAAGGAAGAGGCAAGCTGTTTTTTTCTTTTTTCTTGTTCCCTTTTGACCTTTTCTGAAAGCCTAGCTTGAGAGGGTCTGCCTCATAAAAATGACTCCTCAGGATTTTTTGTGGTGTGACCCATCCAGAGTCTAATTCCCCATCGTCCCTTGCCTGGATGTGTGCAAAACCATCTCTCTAACCAGGCTTCATGCTTTTGAGTCCCGTGAGGATCCAATCTCCGCATGGCCATGTGAGCAGCATCTCTAAAACACAGATGAAATCCCTTCACTTTCCTGCTTAAAATTGCCAGGTGGCTTCTCGTGCAAACCTTGGGAAAATCTAACTCCTTCCCTTGCCAATGGTGTCCACATAACCCTCTCTAATTTTAATTCCAACCCATCTGCCTTTGCCTTAGCACACCAGCCACACGGGCCCTCCTTTTCTTCCTCAAAATAAAAGCCTGTTCCTCCCTTGAAATTTTACATATGCTGTTCAGTCTGGAATGCTGTTTCCCCAGGTCACGCATGATTGGGTGCTTTTACATCTTTCAGATCTTAAATCAAATGTCACTGTTTCCAAGAAGCCTGTCCTCAAAATACAGTGGAGACTGGATACTCTCCCTCTTAACAAGCTGCTTTATTTTCTTCATAGCTAGTATTTCTTCTTTTGTTTGTTTTGTTTTTGTTTATATCTGTCTCTATCTTTCACCATCAGAATGTAAATTTCATGACAGAGACCCTGATTGATTTGTTCACCACTGTATCCCCAGGGCCTAGAACAGTGCCTGGCATAGGGTAAGAATGTGGTAAGTAAATATCTGCTGAGTGAAGGAAAGTCTTAACTGCTCAGAATCTAGACACAGCCAACAATTTGTGAAATAAATTCACAAATGATTTCCATTGACATAGCATAAGGTAAAGTGAGGATGTTCCAAAACACCTCCTAAGCCTTGGCCCAGATGGGCTCATACATAACAAACAAGCTTTCCACTCTGAGAACAAGGCGTGCTATTAGACTCCTCATCAGAGGAGAGATTCTGGAGGAACTGGAGAGAGGTAGAAGGGCGTATCTAGGACGTTCTTACTTTGGGATCTATTGAGTGGACAGAGTTTTATATTTCGCCCAAATGATGTCAACCCCAGCCGAACAGGGCTCCTTTATATCATCTCTGGGTGTTGACTGAATATGAGCTATTGACACTCCCATTCAGAGAATGGCCTAGACTGACACAGATGTCTCCACACCGAGTCAGCTGTGATTTTCCCTCGAGTTGCTTCAAGATGGTGCCTACCCTCCCAATGTCCAATCATTGGGAACCTCTTTTTCCCGTATCAATGAACAATTCTCCTAGCTTCTGTAACCACTGGATGTCATGTAGTGCATGGGCAATATGTTCTTTCATGCTACTTACATCCCTACGAGGTAAGAAGTGTTGCTAAATGACCAAACTGAAGTGCCGAGAGGTTAAGTCACTTGTTTTGGGTCGTGTTGCTTTGACCTGGGGTGGACTCTCAGGTTCCATTAGCTGCACAAAAGCAGGCCTCTTGCATGCCTCTCGCAGGTTCACTGGGAGAGGAGGATAAAAAAGAGACAATGAGAGACAGAGGCAGGTGGCATAAAAGAAGCACAGGAAGAAAGAAAATGTGCTGGGGTGGGGAGAATGAGAAAGAAGGGGAGAATTCAGGTTCCCGAAGACTAAACTGAGTAACTTGAGTAATCTGACTTAGGAAAAAAAGTGTTAACAATAACTAATGGCCAGTGACCATGTGCCTGGCACTATTCCAAACCCTTTCTTTTATTTATGTGGGCTGTTTATTCTTTTTAAAGATTTTATTTACTTCTTTGAGAGAGTGAGCAAGAGAGAGCATGAGCAGGGGGGAGGGGTAGAGGGAGAGGGAGGAAACAGACTCCCTGCTGAGCAGGGAGCCCGATGCAGGACTTGATCCCAGGACCCTGGGATCATGACCTGAGCCGAAGGCAGACACTTAACCGACTGAGCCACCCAGGTGCCCCTACATGGGCTGTTTAAATTCATTTTCTTTTCTTTTCTTCTTTTAGTGATCTCTACATCCAACATGGGGCTCGAACTCATCACCCAGAGATCAAGAGTTGAGGGCTCCACCGACTGAGCCAGCCAGGTGCCCCTAGCTTCATTTTCATAACAAGCCTGTGAGATAGATTCCCATACTAACTCCATTCTATGGACAAGGAAGTCGAGGCTCAGAGAAGGTAAATGGCTGACTCCACCCCGCAAGGTCACAGAGCGAGGAGGAGACACAGAAGGTAGAAACACAGACACTGCGACTGAGTGTGCGCCTCTCCCTGCTATTTTGTATTACTTCTGTTCTAAAGTATTTCTCATCTACTAGGTCTGAGAGATGCAAACACCCAGCTTCGGCATTTCCCGTATCAGCCTGACCACCAGGTAAGACACTGTTCTGGAAAAGCCTCATCTAGATTCACCAAACCAGAGTTTCTGGGTTCAGGTCATTGTGTGGGCAGCAAGGCCAGGGGAACTTCCCCACTCCTTGGCTACCTCCCGGCCCTGCACTTGCAGAAACATGGGCAGCTGCTAAAAACAGTGTCTAGGTGTTTGCTCTTGATTTTCACTGGGCATCAGGATGGAATTAATCCCCACCTCTTGGGCTGCGGGCTCTGTCATGCTTATGTGGACACTCCGGGTACAGGATGACATTTATCAGGTATGTGACCTCCTGGGTCTGACTCTACAATAGTCAATAGTCTGGGCTTAAGATGCAATCTAGAACACAGTGCAGTGAACTCAGCGTGGGAAAGCTCTGAAACATGTTTTCACTCATTTGCTCAACCGGGATTCACTGAGCACTTTCCAAGCGCAAGCACTGCTCTGGGTAGTAATATACATCGGCAAGGCTTGTTCTCGAGCAGGGTATCTCAGCTTTGGTGCTAGTATTTGTGGCTAGATACTTCTTTGCTTGTGGGGCTGTCCTGTGCACTGTAGGATGCTTAGCAGCCTCCCTGGCCTCTACTCACTAGATGCCAGTAACACCTCCCCTCTGCTTGTGACAACCACACAATGTCTCCAGACATTGTCCAATGTCTCTTGGACAAAATCGCCCCTGGTTGGGAACAACTGCTCTAGAGGTAAGGAGAAAAGAAATGACTAACAATTAAACAAATATTTTCAGACAATAATGAAGGCTCTGAAATAGCTCAGCTGGCAATGCACTTGAGTTCTGAGCCTCTGCAAAACTCATGTCTCACCCTGGAGGCCTGAGAAATTAGGAAGCTGATAGAGAGAATGTATATTGGACCATTGCTCTTGAGAAGGGGCTCCCAGTACAAGTTGGAGGGATAACGGTGTTTTCTGGACATTAGCATTCAAGTGCAAGCTCCTTTCTGGCAGAGGCTGGAGAAAAGCAAACAAGAAAGGCTGGCCAGTGGATGCCGTTTCTGGAGCTCCAGCATCGACCTGGCAGGGAATTTTGGTCAGCTTTGGCAGACACTCCCTGGGGAGGGCATTCTCATAAAAGACAATCACTTATCAGATTATAGCCTGATCTCTTAAGGCTGGTGAAAAGAAAGGCCAGGTTTCAAAGGAAGGAAGAAAAGAAGAAAAGGAGCAAAACTACTTTTTAAGTCTGGAGCTGAAGGCCATAGGGCAACACGAGCCTAGTGTCCTCGAGGTATGCCAGGATTTAGAATCAGGAGGCCTGGGGGGCGCCTGGGTGTCTCAGTTGGTTAAGCGTCAGACTCTTGGTTTTGGCTCAGGTCGTGATCTCAGAGTCGTGAGATCGAGTTCCGCGTCGGGCTCCACGCTCAGCACAGAGTCTGTTTGAAGATACTCCTTCTCCTTCTTCCTCTGACCCTCTCCCTGCTCACACTCACTTTCTCTCTCTAAAATAAATAAATAAAATCTTAAAAAAAAAAAAAAAGAATCAGGAGGCCTGGGTTGTGTCCCAGCTCTGCCATTTAACTGAGTATGGCATCGATATCGTGGTATCTCTCTAAATCTCAGTTTCTGCCCCTGTGAAATGAGACTGCTAAGAATCAATCTTATTTAGCTTTGTTTGTCTCTTGTATTAATATGGATTGAACCTAAAATCTACCTCAAAAGTACAGATGATAATCACATCACCAGTAATACATTCTACTTATTGGTATAGATTAGGTGTTAGAGTCTGTGTTAAGTGCCTGGCATGCATTATCAGCTTTACTCTTACCCTTGTGAACTGAGCACTATGATTGGTGGAAACGATCTGTAAGCTGTTGAGTGCTATTATGTTAACTGTCAGTGGTTCTTTTAAGTTGGTTAAATGTTTATTTTTCTCAAGAAAAAAGTTCTCCTCTATTATTAAGAGGACAAGTTGTCAAATTTGAGTTGAAAAATCAATCTACCAGGTAAACCCTGGAAAGAGTGGTCAACCCAATAGATGGGGATTAATGCCATTCTGATTTCTCAGTGATAATCAACAGACTAACTCAAAACCGCCATTGTTAACTGCCCTGGTACCCCAAGCTGGGAAAACGCTTATAAACCCTTTCTCCTTATCTGATTGCGACCAGGTTGTGTCTTGGGCTGGCTACTTTTGTTCTCACCAACATCAATTGAATGTGCTGACTGCTATGTCTGTGTCATGTGCTTTGACATACATCTTATCCACAGAATTCTTTTTTTTTTTTTTAAAGATTTTATTTATTTGACAGAGAGGGAGAGAGAGAGCGAGCGCACAAGCAGGGGAGCAGCAGGCAGAGGGAGAGGAAGAAGCAGGCCCCCCTGCTGAGTAGGGGGCCTGACGTGGGGGCTCGACCCCAGGACCCTGGGATCATGACCTGAGCCAAAGGCAGACACTTAACCGACTGAGCCACCCAGGCGCCCCATCAGCTGAATTCTTTTTTTTTTTTTTAAAGATTTTATTTATTTATTTGACAGAGAGAGACACAGCGGGAGAGGGAACACAAGCAGGGGAGTGGGAGAAGGAGAAGTAGGCTCCCCGCTGAGCAGGGAGCCCGATGAGGGGCTCCGTGTCAGGACCCTGGGATCATGACCTGAGCCAAAGGCAGACGCTTAACGACTGAACCACCCAGGCGTCCCCATCTGCTGAATTCTTATAACAACCCTGTGAAGCATGTATTTTTGACCCTCTGTTTTACACTGAAGAAGTTGAGATCCCAAGAAGTTGAGAATAACTTACCCAAGTTTCCTAGCTAATACAGGCCTGAGTCAAACTCAACTAGGAGCTCACCCAGTGACAAGTGGGGGAAACAGGTGATATATCTTCATGGAAGAAGCTGCAGCAAAAAGCAGGATTGTCTTTATAAATACCGTGTGCTTTTCCAATTAGAAACTCAGCTTAGGCACTGATGAGAGTTTGTCCAATGTTTATTTTAAAAAAACTGTGCAGGATAGATCTGCCATTTCTTTCCAGAAAGAAACATCCTCTTTACTTAAAACCAGTTGTTAGGCTGTATTTTTAGATGTCATGGTACAGTATCGAGTCGAAAAAGAAAAGAAAAAATGGGAGGACACAGATATTGTAAACAGGAAAAGTCACAAAGTGTAACCAAGAAAAGCCAAGAGCACAGCCCATGGCCTGTGAAGGATTTTAGTTCTTGTCTGCAGCTCAGGTTGACCAGAAATGAAGTTCTCCAGTCAACTTGTAGAAAATGGAAATTTTGGCTTTGGTGATTATGCAAGTAGCAGATACCCTGTGGTTTGGAAACTTTTTGCTTGGCCAACTGTCAGTTTTCTCTTCTCCCGTGAAAAACAGCCTGTAGGAATGAGCAAAAGTACTGCGCCTTTCAAAAACTTAAAAGTTAAGACAAGCACAGCTCGGGTAAACAGATTTTAAAAATAAATTGTAGTACTCGTAACTGAGAGATATTCTAGGTACTTTTTATTCATTGTACAGCACATTTGGAAATCTGGGCTGAATGTGAGCCATCCACAGGGCACATAAATCACATATACTGCCCTGGAAACCTAAAACTGAACAAAAATTAATTAGAAAACCAAAATCAACTACATTTGTTTCGGAGTACACATTCATTGTCAGAATTTTCACGTTTCCATATTTCATCAACACCTGTTAGAATGTCCCTGATTTATGCTTTTCAAAATCTCTTTGTTCTTTGTGGTCCAAATACAAGTATAGGCTGAAATCAGTCCTTAGGGAGTTTATAAATAATACAAACGGATTGTATTAGGTCCAGAGCACTAGCTGGGTTGGTAGAAATGTCACATTTGGGTAAGGAATTTAGAAAGGCATTACCAAACTGTGAAAACAGAAAAGTCAAGCACACTTAGGACAATATAGAAAATTTCTTAATCACAAATGTCCAGGACTTATTTTACTGTCACAGAAGAAACACCCCCTTCTCAACCTACAGGTTTCTAATATTTAGTGAAGAAACTTTTTGGTCACTTAACGCAGGTTGCGTTGATCAAATGGGATGGCATCTTTTTTTGAGGCTAACGTCAAAGATTAAAACGAAACAAAACCAAAAAAAACTGGAAGGCCACAGGTCAAGGAGACAAAGGAAATATAAAAAAGGAGCCAAGAACAATTTCTGGGCCAGAACCAGAAAACGCAACGAGGGGAAAAGAATCCTTTGAGAGAGAGAATGGTGAGTCTCCGCAACTCATGAGAGTCTACTGCCCCATTTTCAAGCTGGTTGTGAAGCATGACCCAATATTAAAAATTACAGTATATAAACTTATGAATTAAATAATGAAGTAATAAGAATAGAATGAAGAAATAAATAAGTAATGAAATAATTACATTAAAAATACAAGTAATAAGGTGCGCCTGGGCTGGTTCAGTTGGTGGAGCATGTGACTCTTGATCTCGGGGTCATGAGTTCAAGTCCCACATTGGTCCTGGAGTTTACTTAAAAAAAATTACAGGTAATAAATGCGCAAAACTCATCATTTCCAGTTATTTGGCTACATTTTACTATTATCTTTGCTCTTGAGGTTATTTATGCCTACTGAGTCAGTGTGACAGCAACGCTCCCCAACGGCGACATGTTACTGCTCACCTCTTCCCAATCAGGGAGGTTACAGTGGTGACAGGAGATCGGCCAAGGTGAGGGTCTTCACACCACAGAAACTGGCAAATGCTACATGTCGGCGCCCTTCATCCCAGAGAGCTGTTTGTGAAAGGCACACCAGCATTCCCCTGGAGAAGTTCAGTGGGAGTGAGAGATCTCAAAAAAAAGGATGAGTTTCAGAGCACTATGTCGGGATGCTGAGGCCACTGAGCCACCAGTGATTCAGACAGAATTGCATCCAAAGCTCAGCCCACTTAACTTTCCTAAGACTTACTTATCACATCCCAACAACGGGACTCATGATACCTGCCCACAGAGCACCGAGCTTGGCAGACAGAGGTCAGCATAAAAGGTAACTGTTCTGCTTTATTATCACGCTTCCCCAAATCACCAGTGACTGGGCTCACCGCTGAGGGTCTGCCGACCATGGATTGCAGTGCTCCTGTCAAAACGTTCGATGTCATCTGCTTTTCCTGGTTCTTTTGCCACTGGGATGCAAGTTTCATTTACTGCTGCTCTCCTAGCTCCTACAAGAGAGCCGAGCCCATTGCAGGGCTTACTAAAAATGTGTGGAATGAATGAATTTCCCTTAATTTCCATCTGCTGCTCCGCTTCTGAGTTTTCTCCCTCTTTCTGCCAAGGTCACCCCTTTGCCTCTTAATTGCCAGCTCCCAACCAGCTGTGTTGCTATCTTGCTGTCCTTCTGGAATCTCTCAAACCATGGAACTCTTCTGCTACAGGAGGCCGCCGTGACCTTAAGGCATAGATGAAAGATGTTTCCAGCTTTTTCACTCACAAGCAGAACTGAGCACGTGTCATTCTGCTCTGTCGGCAAGTTTCTCCCCACTTGTACGGCTGCTCTGTTTTAATCTCGGTTCCGCTCGGCCTCCAGCAGAAGGGACAAGTCTTATGAGAGGAAATCTCACCCAACACGCAGAGCTGTATCCAGGGAACCAAATATTTTCTTCTGTGGCCCTGCCTCAGCCTTGCTTCTTGGACTTGCTGTTCTGGAATAACCTTTTTGAAGGCAGTGAGGGGCTGGGTCATTTAAAAAAGCATGGATGCGGGGCGCCTGGGTGGCTCAGTTGGTTAAGCGACTGCCTTCGGCTCAGGTCATGATCCTGGAGTCTCGGGATCGAGTCCCGCATCGGGCTCCCTGCTCAGCGGGGAGTCTGCTTCTCCCTCTGACCCTCCTCCCTCTCATGCTCTCTGTCTTTCATTCTCTCTCTCTCAAATAAATAAATAAAATCTTTAAAAAAAAAAAAGCATGGATGCTTCTGGTAAGAGTGGCCTGGATGGTGGCTTCTGCAAACTCATTGGGAAATCATTACATTCCGGAATTCCTAGTTCCTTTTCAATCATAGTCAGGGGAGTAGGGGGTGATAACAGTGCCGGGCGGTGGTTTGGGAACAGCCCCTCAGAAGTCAGATGGATATGACATCCCAGCCTGACTCTGCCTCTAACTAGCTGGAAACTTCAGGCAAGCCACTTACACTCTCTGAGTAGCTGCTGTGCAATGGGAATATTTTTGCCTCGTGCATTGTAAGCAGTCCATAAGAAGCAGCTAGTATTGCTTTTTCAAATATAGCATTATTATTCCAGAAGTGTGAAGGTCAAGAGTATAGGCTTTGGAGTCAGACAGACCTAGGTTTAAGCCCCAGCTCTGCTCTTCAGTTCCTGTGTGGCCTTGTTCGGGTTACCTCCTTTCTCTTGAGCCTTGTTTTCCCCATCTGAAAATGGGAATAATAATAGCACCCACTTCCCAGGCCCAGGAGGGTCACATGAGATAATATACATATAATGCTTAGCAGAGTACATGCAATTTCTAGTGATATTATTAAACCTTTCATTAATAGATGTCCTCGAAGGCCACATTCCAGTGACGAGCAGATCCTACTCTGCCCTTGTACTCTTCTGCAGAGAAAGGAGCAGGTAGCTCGGGCAAGATCAGACTTGGTCTGAACGTTCTAATTAGGAATAATATCACCTTGCCTGTCCAGAGTGCTTTAAACTTTCAAAGTGCCTTCAATTCTATTGATTCTTTTAAACTTTACACATTTTAACGTGCCAGAGTGTCATATCCCCATTTTATAGCTGAGGCCACTGAGGCCCAAAGAAGGGGTGTGACTTCTCTGGGGTTGCAGAGCTAGACAGAGCTGAGACTCCAGACCGGAGTTTCTGCTTTCTCCTGCCCCAATCTCCTGACCCTTATAAAATATTCACCCAGAAGTAAAGTTAGAAAAAAAAACACCCACTAAAATACAAGGCAGGTCCTGCATGCAATGCTTCCTCTTGTGCATTTCATAGTGGGAAGGCTTCCGTTAACACTAAATGAGAATTGTAAAGAGAATGTAGCTCTCCCAACCCAGGGGTGCTCTGGGGGATCCACAGTGCTCCATCAGCGAGGTCCTGGCTGCCTCCAGTGCTCACTCACTCTGCCAGGCCCCAAAGCCTTTCATTAGACTGAAGTCAATGAAAAGAAATGCACTTTTTAAAAAACTGGAGAATTTTAAAACAGCCCTGGAGATCAAAGTCCGGGTTTTTCTGGCTTGGGAACTATTATTCTTACTACTGACACCTTTTGAGTCTTGGAGGGTTTAAGGCACTAGAGCAGGGAAGAGTTTTATCAAAGAGAAGTGATTTATTTAAACAAGAAAAGTGGATCCTGTGGGCCTGGCAGGGACGGAAGGTGGAGAACCTGCAGAAGTCACCTCCAGATTTCCAAGAATATTGTGGCTGGGAATTAGGAGTATTTGTAGAACTTGTGTTTTGTTCCATCATAATGCCATTCCTCCTGTGTTATGGCCAACCGATGCTCTGATTAGTTCCTGCTCAAATTTATACATGTCTCCTTCCTCTGCAACCACAGCGGTTGAAGTTGTTAACAAAAACTACACTGGGGCACCTGGGTGGCTCAGTTGGTTAAGCATTCAGCTCTTGATTTTGGCTCAGGTCATAATCTCAGGGTCCTGGGATCGAGCCCCACATGGGGGCTTGAGATTCTCTCTTCCTCTCCCTCTGCCCCTCCCTCCTCTCGTGCTCGCTCTCTAAATAAATAAATAAAATCTTAAAAAAAAGTTTAAAAACTTCATTGAAGCCAATTGGGGCTATTTTTTTCCCCCCTGTAATTGGATGGTATTCTATTTTATCCTTTCTTCCCTCTGATTATATAATACCAAATTTCCACCAAATTGTAGACACTCTCCATTTTGCTGGCTTCATTCATTGGTTGATTTTGTTTGCTTTACAGTGAATGAGGATTTTTTGAGCACCTACTCTGTGTCAGGCTCTCAGGGATAAAATAATAATTGCCCATTTTTGTGATGGGAGGGTAATCAGACAGATGAATATGATGCCATAAGGGAGGTGACCAGAAATTATTTTTCTTTGATGTACAGATAATGAGATATGCCATTTTAAGTGACCTTCCCGTTTTCCTAAATGAAGATAGGGTGGAGGTGAAAAGGGCACATCTTTTCGCATCAGTGTCCAGTAGAACTCCCTGGGATGCAGGAAATGCTCTGGGGCGAGTGGGCTGTTGGGTATGGCTGATGCTCTAATGATGATGGAGCTATGGTCAAGGGTGTCAGCCTCGAGGAGAGGTCCCAGAGGAGGAGAAGGAAAATGGTGCGCTTTACAGCCTCTTTAAATCCTGGCTCTGGGTCCTCGGGCATTTGGTGAAACGTTTTTGAGCCACTGTTTTCTCATTTGTAAAATGGGAGGATAATACTATCCATAATGTTTCGCATTGATCTCCTCATCTGAAATTAGTGGGGTCTTCCTCCCCCTTTTTTTTCCTGCTTGTCGTAACCATGGGAAAAAATTAAGTGGTAGGATTAGAATTCAACCACCTGGAAAAAAATTTTGGAAAAATGTGTTCCTTCCCCCTGCCTGTTAGATGACACACCTTGAGTGGGGTCATCTGCTGGACCCAGTAAATTGTCACAGCACCATGCCTGCGAGGTGCCCTTGTTCAATGACCCTGGGGTTTCAGGGGTGCTTATGCAGGAGGCCTGAAGTCTGAATGCCTGGCTTCACATCTCAGCATGACTGCTTTATCAACTGTGTGATTACCATCCATTTATGCATGCACAAATATTTATCAAGCTCTAGTTGGGTGCCAGAATTTATCACAGACTCTAGATATTCAGCAGGGACACAGCTAAGGAGCTCCTTTCTTACACGCTCACTAGTGGAGAAGACAGCCAACAAACAAGGAAACCAATGAATACACAGGATGATTTCAGATCATGCTGTGTACCAGGAAAATAAGAAAACAGAATAATGTGATGCAGGAGAGTTATTACTTTAGAGTAGTCAGGAAGGGGCTATTTGGGGAAATGATACTTAATCTGAGATGGGAATGATAAGGAGTCAGCCTTGGGAATATCTGGGAAAAGAACATTCCAGACAGAGGGCCAAGTAAGTGCTAATACCCTGTGGTAGGAGTATGCTTTGTTTAAGATATGCTGCACAACTTTTTTTCATTATCACACTCTTAAGGAGCCTCTCTAGACATTTTTTCCCCCTAATACCCTCCTCCTCTATGAAATTTTAATACAATAGATACATTGTATTCCTATTGGGTGGAGTTGAGCTTTGGAGGGCCACAAACTATTGTAGTATCTAAGGGGTATTTTTTGCCCCTCAAGAACCAAGTTCACTCTCTTGGGAGTGAAGTCTCACCACTGAGAATCAACAGTTTAAAAAAAAAATGGCAGCAAGTGTGGCTGGAGCTGGGTGGCCAAAAGGAAAAGGATAGGAGACAGGGTCACAGAGTTAATAAGGGGCTCATCAGTGGTCCTCAAAGTGTGTTCCCTACCAACCAGAGCTTGCTAGAAATGCAGAAATGCTCAGCCATCTGTTACAGCAAGCCCTCCGGGTCACTCAGATACATACTGGAGTCTGGAAAACACTGGGCTATGTCATTTACTTCACTGTGGGCCATAGTAAGGAGCATAGGCTTTATTTTAAATGCAGGAGAAGGCTATGGGAGGCTTTTGGTATGGGGGAAACGTGATCTGGGGACACCTATAAAAGAAAAATCTGGTTACTCTGAGAGAAGGGCAAGAAGAGGCAAAAATGGAAGAAAGAGAAACAAGTCTTCTGGTTTGTATCTGTGACATGGAGATATGACTGAGACCAACTTCATAAGTTTGTAAAGAGGATAAAATGAGGGAATACATGTAAAGAACTTAGCACAGTGCTTGGCACATAGTAAGCACCCAATAATTATTAAAACTGTTCAGTTTTGCCCCTTATTTCTCTTTTTCAACCACCCACTGGGTGGTATCCAAATACAGATTCCCCACCCCCTTTAGATCCCTCTATTTTTGCCAGTGTTAACTGATTTGGCTGCTGGTGGGCTGGTAAAGTATCTCTGTGGGCTAGTAAACCTGTAACATGTTTACAAGGCTGCTTTAGGTCATGGTGAAAGTCCACAGTGTTCTGTTCAGTTCCCTTTCTTTTTTACCATGAGATTTAACTGTTGGCCTAGAAAAGGAAACTTAATGTAAAAACCAAGCTTTAGAATCAGGTCTATCATTAACTTTGGATGGTTTTCACATCTGTCTAGTGCCTAGGGCACTAGGCAGGGAGGCAACCCACAGTGTAGGGTTAAGCACGCTTGGACTTCGACACCAGGCAATCTGGGCTGCAAGACCTGACTGCTGGTGGGACGCTGGGCAGTGAGTGAATGAATACCTGTAAATCAGTTCCTTTATCCGAAAAATGCAGATAGTAACAGCACCTACCTACCTACCTCATGGATTTGAGGCTGAAACACCAGAATGCATGGAAAGCACCCACACAGTGCCTGCCACAAAGTGTGAGACATGAGGATGATGATGATGATGATGATTGAACCTGCCACATGCACAACATGGCTATGTGAACCATAATGGAACATGCAGTTCTGCGGGCCCCGGGAAAGGCGGAATACATGTTTGGCTTAGAAAAGACGTCAGTGCATCAGGTTGATGATACACATAAAACATCATCAAGCAGGTTGTTTTCTACACATAATAGTAAGTTGATCTGAAAGAATCGTGCCAGCTCAGGAGAACTCCACTCAATGTCTTTATATCACAGGCATGGAAGGTTCCCGAGAGGGTCTTGATGGAGGGGTTTACCTTCAGAACTGACCTAAAGCGCCCATCCCTAATGCCACCCACCTCGCCCTGCCCCCCTGCTTCCTGCCCAGCCGTCCCCTCCCTCTCTGGGCTCCAGCCACCTGGTCCTCTTCTAGTTTTTCCTCTATGTGGTCTCCTTCCCACCTCAAAGCATAAGAGAGTAGGGAATGTGCACTCTAACCCAGTTGGACCAACCCAATTTATCCTTAAAAATGTAGATTAAAAGTCATTTTACCATTGAAGCCACAAACTGTGGTTGTTATGACTGAAGACTCGAGAGTCACATTGCCTGGGGCTCAAATCCTGATTCAGTTAATTTGCTAGCAGCACAATCAGGTGCAAGGGACTTCATCCCTTTGTTACTCAGTTTTCTGATCTGCATAATGGACAAAATAGTGGTGCCCTGCTCTGAGGTTTAAATGAGCTGGTGTACATAGAGTATCTGGAATAGCTCTGGGCTCTGTAACTGTTATTATGAGTGTTACTTTTTCTTTAAGCTCTCTGTACTTCTCTTTGCAGTACTTTTCACAATTGTAATTAAATAACGATGTACCTTGTTTACAGTATCTTCCTCCAGGGACCCTATCTATCTCTTAATCCCTCTTCCCCAGCTTGTAGCACGCACCCTATAAAACCAGTCCCTCAGTAAACATCAGTTGAATGAAAAAATGGAGTTGCTTCATTTATTTTTTAAAAATTGAGAAGCAATATAGCCTTTTTTCATATAAAATATTTAAAAGGATTACTAGTTGATGAGTAGTTTATTTTAAAAAGAAGAAAAAAAAGGATAATTAATGCAAAGCAAGATTTGGGGGGCGTGTTGGACCTCAGTACTTGCTCTAATAAAGAGGGGTGCTTGCACCTTGAGGTGGGCGCTTGGGGATGTACACGGTTACCACAAACAACATCCCACTGCTCCATCTCAAATGTAGTGGTTACTGCAAAATCTCTGTAGATTTTCAGATGAATCCCTGAAGCCGGATGGCAATTCTCATGGTGAGCAGAGCAATTACCTTCAGGTCCCACTAGAGTGACCTGACTCTCAACTCAACACAAGGCCAAGTACCAAGAGGGAGCCTGCCTCCTCCACACCCTGCTGTTGCTGAAGTTCTCACGCCTGCTCCCAGAGGAGCTGTATAAATAGCTACAGAGGAGGAGGGGCAGGACTTGGCTCTTAGATCCTAAATGCCTTCTATGGAGCCCATGTCAATTCCGGCACACCACCCTTCTAGGGGCTAAAAGAAGGTTCCAGAAAAACTCATTTCTTGGGCATCACATAGAGGCCAACTAGTTTCTCACCATGTCTCTGAAAGACACTGTTTATTCCAGTTCTTTAGCTGGGCTACAGAGACAGACCTCTCATAGTTCTACTGAGGTGAGAGGGGTTTGAAAAGATCGCCCCCTCCCCCAATATAAGCACAATGTGCTGGTGAGACTTTTGCCAGGAACACTTTCTATAACTTTGATCAGATTTGTATTGGGTCCATATCATTCAAGTGGTTTAGAACCAGGGCCTTAAAAAGATGGACCCTTGACCTCAAGCCCAAGACTGAAGGCTGCAATGGACACATTGTGATCACTTATTTGTGGACCTCTGCCCGGTGAAATCTAGACAAGTGACTACAGGCTCAGGGAAGCCCACGTGTCCAAAACGACGGAAGGCTGGTACATATTCTTACAGCGGCAAGATGTGTGCAGAGATCCGAATGTGGGATGGCCGATAACTGGCTCATATTTATGCTATTGTGAACATGAAGGGCCCTGAAGAAAATGACCCATTTATTACTGCACACACTCAATCTGCAGGTGGTGTCTGCCTATTTTCCTGACACTTCATTTCCTGCACTTGGGCTAGATGAATAATAATAATATATTTATTATATTAATATAATATTAATTAATATTAATAATATTATTAAATATTAACTGCCTTTTATTAGGTGTGGCTTCAGTGCCAGAGGCTAGCTCTAATTCCCTCAACGACCTTATAAGGTGATTTTAACTAGCCCCATCAGACGGTCAGAGGTGGTCACTCAGCTCCTAAGAGGCAAAGCAAGGTTTCCAGGTGAAGATGCAGAACACTGCCCTCTCACCACTTCCTCTCGCTCTGGTTTCACTGAGGCAGAGCCTATCAAAAACAGGACCTTTACCAACGGGCCGCTGAACGTGCTGGCATCACCGCTGGTTGTAGTCGACATTGTCTGACGTCTACCTAAATGCACCCCTGTCGGTATAATCCTTTGACTTCAAAATCAGGTTAATTAAATTCTACTACTCACGGCCATTTCCCGTCAAGAGCTTTTGCACTCCCGGAGAGTGAGTGGCAAATGAACTACAAGTCTAGCTTGTAAGAGCTCCAGAGAGTCACTGGAGAGTTCCCGTTTGCACTCTCCTGCTGGCCCAGGCTTCCTAAGCGCGCGGTGGATGCACCTCATTCACCCCTGTGAGCCCCCGCCTGGCCCATCATGGAGGCAGCACATACGGGGGAAACAGGTGTTGACTTCTAAAGAATTATTTATTTATTTATTTATTTATTTATTTATTTATTTATTTATTTATTTGACACACAGAGAGAGATAGTGAGAGAGAGAGAGAGCACAAGCTCGGGGAGCAGCAGGCAGGCAGAGGGAAAGGGAGAAGCAGGCTCCCCGTGGAGCAAGGAGCCTGAAGTGGGGCTCAATCCCAGGACCCTGGGATCATGACCTGAGCCAAAGGTGGACACTTAACTGACTGAGCCACCCAGGCGCCCTGACTTCTAAAGAATTTGGAACCCAAGGAGCAGTGTCCCATTTCAGGACAAGAGCTGCATCCACTCTTCACAAGGTCCTGATTTCTTCCTAGAGAGCATTCCAGCACCTGATTCAATTTGATGGTTCAGTCATTCTGCCATTTCCCACTTGGCCTGACTTAATCTGCTCCTTCTCTCCTGCCACTGGGTCTCCCCGCAGCTGGGTCATTGGAGCCCGTGCCCTAAACTCCTTCCTAGGTTAAAAGGAAAATATCAGTGGGGAGGAAGGAAGAAGGGAGAGAAGGAGGAGAAAGAGAGGAATGAGAGAGAGGGAGATGGAGGTTCAGCAGAGAAGAGAGACACAGAGAGCTGCCATTTTTTTCCAGGTGACAGGGAAGTCACTACAATTAATTAGAGGTGGAACATTTCAAAGCTGGAAAGGAACCTCAGCAGGAGTCTAACTTCTTCACCCATGAATGTGGACTTGGAGGTCTGGATGGGAAGAATGAGATCCCCTGAGGCCACAGAGCTTATCAGTAAGTCACGGAGTCAGACCTACAATCCATCCCCTCTCTGTCCACTGTACCGTTCAGCCCCGTCCCACTGTTCTACCAGATAAAGATACTCTGTTACGGAAGGTCAGCTTCTGGACTAATTCCATTCCTGATTGGAAAACCTGAATCTAAACACATCAAATTGAAAAGGAGGTATTCAGTAAAATCTTGAAAATAAATACAAGTTCTGCTGACTTGTTCATTCTAACTCTCAAAGACAGAAGAAAACAAAACCAAAAGAGAAAATAACCAATAGAAGAGAACAGAATTGAACATATCTCTACAGCCTCATCTACAAAGACTTCCTTTAGGGGGGAAAAAACCTCTAAAATAAACAGAATATGCCCAATATCTTACTTTTCTTTACTTGCTTTTATTGGAATGATAAACTGGTTTGCCAGATTAACATATGTTAATGTATATTTTAGCCTATATTCAGTTTTTTCTTTCTAGTTTAAAAAAGTCTTTCATTTAAAAATTTTTGCAGTTTTCCAACATCAAGTGAAAAAAATAAAAAGGTTTTAATTGAAGTTTCATGAAATCCATCTCAGGGACAAACAAAAGTCTCCTACTTGAACTATGATCTTGAGACAGGCCTTTACTAAGAGCTCACTGATATTTTTTGGTTCCTACAATATTTTCAAAGCAAAGAGAAAGTGTTTGAGTATATTTTTACCTAGGACCACAGCTTGTGGTGAAAGTGACAAGGCGGCTGGTTCCTTTTCTTGGGGTCTTTCATGTACTTGCCTATGGGTTTTTGCCAACAGCTGTAAGCAGTGCATAATAAGAAGCAAAACTTCATTTGGGCATTTTTAGTCCAAGTTAGAAATGCATAAATGAGAAATAACCCTAGTTGCATGTAATTCAGAGATGCTGGAAATTAGACAAAGCAATCAGCTGGTCCTAGAAACGACACAGTGCTGGACAGAGTATAGAATCAGGACTCTGGAGATTCTAGGCTATGCCCTGCCTTTTTTTTTTTTTTTTAAAGATTTTTATTTATTTATTTGACAGAGAGAGAGATAGTGAGAGCAGGAACACAAGCAGGGGGAGTGGGAGAGGGAGAAGCAGGCTTCCTGACGAGCAGGGAGCCCGATGCGGGACTCGATCCCAGGACCCTGGGATCATGACCTGAGCTGAAGGCAGACGCTTAACGACTGAGCCACCCAGGTGCTCTGTGCCCTGCCTTTAATGGAAGATGAGATCTTAGAAACATTCCCCCAGGACTCTGGATTTTAATCCTGTTGGTAATAGAATGAAGGGACTGCGGAAACTTAAAAGGTTTCTTTGGGCTCAAATATTCCATGGCATGAACTTATTTTACAATTCTACTCAACCAGTGGTCTTTGTCCACCACCCATCCCCTCCCTCCCAGTAGTTATTGACCACTTGCACCTGCCCCATGGCTGGGGATGGGGTGGGTGGAGGGTGGGGTGGGGGGCATGGTATCTGTCAGGAAGAACCCCCATTCTAGTAGCCACCACTTTCCTGTATGCTCCAAATGGAAGGCCAAATAAATGGTTCCCTGGAACACACAGAAAACGCTCTAGACTGGAATTTGGAATGTCTGGGAATATTTTAGATCTTCTGCTAAGAAACGGAGTTTCTGATTCCTGAAGAGGCTGCATCGCAAGAGAGTCTCACTTCTAGAGAGGTCTTATGGTCTGAATCTAAAGAATAGGATCATCTAATGTGAAGCCCTGGGTCACCATAATGCTGGTCTGAGAACCGGGTCAAAGGACTGCATTTTGGTTAAGATTACATTCCTTTCTACTCCTTCAGATCATAAGATAACTTTAGGATAGAATTAATTTAGAGAGTGCCGAAAATTCGTTTCTCAGGCCACACTGTGGTGTTATATTATGGCAAGGGGGTATTATCTCAGTGCCTATTGTGATGTATTTATTTCCTTGATGTTTCTCTTCTGTACCAATCCTACCCACTTCCTCCACAGACTTCCTTCTATACCCAAGGGTTTTGCAGTCTCCTGGATGAGACAATTTCCTTTGTTTTCTGAAGTCAACCCAGATTTTCCTCCCCTCCTCCATCTCCGACATCTACCTATCAGAAAAAAATGGACACTTGGAGTTAAACTTGATGAGTTTACCAACACCGCTTTACAAGGGAGGAAAGAAAAAAAAACTTCCCTTAAATTAGGATGTAGAACTTCCTCTGACAAATCATACAAGTTTTATGAATTAATTAACAGCCATCCCCCAAAATGATATTCCCAAGGTCACTGCCTTGAGCTGCTGAATTCTGATCACATTATGGTCTTCACCATAAACTAGACTCGGGGACAGAAATCACTTTTCCTGCTGCTTTTTCCAGGCAAGACAGGGACGAACATTAATAGGTCCTTTTAGAAAGGCTACTAATGAGCTCTAGATCCCCACAGAATCTTTGCTGCCAAGCGCTCACAAAGATAGAGAAGCGCTCACCACACACATTATACTGAGGACATGATTAACAACTGGAAATCCAAAAGCATTTTCATGCTGCTTACTGACACAGTTCCTGCCCTCTCCCTGTCCTTTCCATATCCGTAAAGGAGCTCTAGCCTTTAAAATTAACAACCACAAAAAAAGAAAGTAAGACAGAAAAGAACAAGGGTATGTGGGGGAAGGGAGCGGTAAGGTAGAAGGACACACTTCAACAACAGTTGGTAAGTTCCAAAGTGAAAACAAGAAATCAGCCTTTTAGGACCTTTAAGGGAGCAGAGATCGCATTTAAAACAATGACAGGAAAACGCTCCAAAAGATAGGTGTTAAGGACCATCTCCATTTTGGTATCAAACTGGAGCATAGCCAAATCTTTTTTGGAAAGAGTAATTTTTTGAAAAGAGTGGAGATGAACTTTCCTTGGAGTTTCCTTTTCTGAAAGTCAGATTCTGGAATATTAGTACTTAGAGGACTCCACCCCAGTAAAATATTAAAATCTGCCCAAGATTCAGCTAAGAATACCAGTGAGAGCCCACAAAGCACCATTACACTGTCTGTAGTCAGAACATTATAAGAGAAATTGTTCTTACCTCCGAATCATGATCTCGGCTCATTTAAAGGGACTGGAGAGAACGTGCAGGACAAAGGACACATGTATTGAGCGCTTGTGATGTGTGTGTGTGTATGTGTGTGTGTGTGTTTTCTCCAAATAAAAGCTGGTGGAAGTAGGGATCTGAAAACCCTGACGCCTTCCGCTGCCATATAATCGCAAGGAAATGACCTTACCGTTTGTTGCTTTGATTAGAAACAAAAGCCTTTCAACATGAGTCAGGAGAGCCATGGGGAAAAAAATAACCCAAAACTTCTATTTCTTTTGGGTACCTAAAGTTTTTCTTCATTACATCTTTAAAACACATGATGAAATGTTGTTTACTATTCTCTGAACTTCACTGATGATGCATGACGTGGGATGGGCTAGGCGATCGAAGACTCCACACTTCAATTTCGGCTCTTCAGTCTGTGTATGTTCTGCACAAGGCAGGCGACTGAATGCATACAAGCAGAAGGAATACTGAACTCAACTGTGTCCCCACACCCATCTCATGCCACTAGCTTTTACACTCGGAAAGAAACTCAGAATTCCATGAGACAACCTCAGTACTATCTTTCAATAGCAGGGATGCCAGACACAAACAAAAAATCTTGGCAGGATGACTGTGGTCTCAAAAATGGATCTATTTCATCATTTGCATTGAACAGAAGCATTACTATTGAAATTACTCAATGCATAGGGAATAATTGCAGTATGTTATACTCCAAGGTGGGGCAGAAAGAAAAATATACAGAATCCAGGAAAAATAATAAGTCTGTGTGTTATTTTTAGAATGGTTAAGTAAGAGCTTGTGACATGGTACCATGCTTCCATCTAAGAAAAAAAAAAAAAGAAGAAGAACCTTCTGAAATTTTGTGCAAGTGTGTGGTACAGTTAAGGATGTGAATTCTAGAGTCAAACCTGTGGTTTTATAGCTGTGTGTCCTTGGGAATGTTACTTGACCTCTCTGAGAATCTGTTTCTTTTTTTAGTAAGGTGGAAATAAAAATCCCCAGCTTATTAAGGGTGTTGGAGGAATTAAATGAGACGATGCATGCAGAACACAAAGAATTTGCTTGGTAGATAGGCATATAACACATGTATTTAATGAGGAACTCTTCCCCCTTCCCTCTACCAAAAAAATATCTTACCCCTGCGCAGTGAGGGAGTGGCTTTACCTTGAAGTCCTTTCAAAGACTCTGATTACTTTGAACCACAATATACAATCCGGGAAGACACAATAGCCTAAAACAACTTCAATCAATGTCAAGTTTGGATGCTTATTCAGGTCACTTGATAAAATCAGTGGAAAAGGTGGCAAAGAATTCAATACAGACTTGGTAATTATTTGTGGGCATGTGACCTCACAATTGGAGGGGCTGGATGTTAGAATAAATGAGTTACTTATACATCACTTTTAAAAAGGCTTTTCAGGGGCACCTGGGGCGGGGGGGGGCTCAGTTGGTTCAGTGTCCAACTCTTGATTTTGGCTCAGGTCATGATCTCAAGGTCATGAGATAAGCCCCGTGTTGGGCTCCGCACTCAGCGGGGAGTCTGCTGGAGATTCTCTCTCTCTCTTCCTCTGCCCCTCCCCCTGCTCACATGCTCTCTCTCTCTAAAATAAATAAAAGGTCATGCAGCAGGTGGATATGCTGGAACACCATGCATGTGCACCTACAGGATGGATGGGAGAAGGAAAAAAAAAATGTCATGCAATCAGTTTTTTTTCATGCAATCATTTTCCCAATGAAATATCACATATGGAGATTCAAAAAAGTGCTGTCACTCCCATGTCTTAGGCAGGAGTGACGATGTGGTTGGGATACCTACGAGGATGACTCAAAGATGGGCTTCTGTCTCAGGGCCAAAGCACAGATGCAGGGGAAGAGGCTGAACAAAACCACTGTGTAAAGAGGGAGAGTGCCAGGCAACAATCACTCAAATTCTCAATCTATAGAAAAAAATGATCTGAAATACCAGGAGATATTCCACTACGGAATCTGCATTCTTAAATTTGTATATATTCAAGTTGGCCCCAAACTTGAATTTTTGGTTTTTGAATCTTCTTACTGGGAAAATGGAGAATTTATATTTTGGGGGACTTTCTATTTGTGTATATATAGCAGTAAAAACTCCATAAATGGCAACTTTTCTTACTGGGTTGGGGAGTCTCCTGAGAGAATTAATGGGACATTGCCAACTGTATGGGAAGAAGTTTCTCATGTTGAAGGACAATCAGAGTTTTGATAACCAGTTTCAGAGTTGAGGCAACAGGATGGGCTAAAACCAGGAGGCCAGGCCAACTTGAAGGTCCAGGTGAAGGCCGACATTCTAAATACAGGGGTGGGGCAAGGCCAGGTTATGGCGATGGGAGCACATGGGAGAGTTAAAACGAGGTGACTGTCAGAGTGTCTGTTCGTTTTGCCTGTTCAGAGTCTGATTCACCCTTCCTAATCACAGATCCCTGCTTTTCTATGAGGATACCATCCACATGATTAGGGTGAGATTAACCTTATCTCCCCCACCCCATCCCATCCCCGCCCCTGCATCATGTGATGAACATATGATTCAGGAATACTGGAAAAAAAAAACAAAACCACTCTACCCCAAACTCAGTTATAGGGATCGGAGAAGTGTGTTTGTTTTTGTTCTTGCGCTGAGTCTGAGGCTACCAGGGTACCTCATGCTGGGCAGAAGAGTGGGAGAGAGACAGACTTCAAAGACTGTCTGAATCACTTTAACTCCCACTTGTGCTCAAGCTAGTTTTATTTTATTTATTTATTTATTTATTTATTTATTTATTTATTTATTTAAAAAGATTTTATTTATTTATTTGACAGAGAGAGAGACAGCTAGAGAGGGAACACAAGCAGGGGGAGTGGGAGAGGGAGAAGCAGGCTTCCTGCTGAGCAGGGAGCCCGATGCGGGGCTTGATCCCAGGACCCTGGAATCATGACCTGAGCCGAAGGCAGGTGCTTAACGACTGAGCCACCCAGGCGCGCCTAGTTTTATTTTTTTTTAAAGAATTCACTGACCTCTACCTCTGAAGCCAATAATACATTGTATGTTAATTAATTGAATTTAAATAAAAATATAAAAAATAAATATTAAAAAAAATTCATTAGCAAACAAAACACATCCATCTGTGGGAGAACAGATAGCAATAATTAGATGCCATTAGCCAGGTGACCAACGCTGATCCACAATGGGGTTGCTTATCAACCCAGAACTGGGGAGCTTGGGGGGCTCCGGGTGCAAATCACAGGGTGGTCTCAGTGCCAGGGATTCCATCTTAGGGAAAGGGATAATTCCTGCAGTACTCAGGTATCAGATGAAAGTTCTGGGGGCGCCTGGGTGGCTCAGTCATTAAGCGTCTGCCTTCGGGCTCCCTGCTCGGAGGGAAGCCTGTTTCTCCCTCTTCTACTCCCCTGCTTGTGTTCCTGCTCTTGCTAACTCTCTCTCTCTGTTAAATAAATAAATAAAATCTTTAAAAAAAAAAAAAAAAAGGAAGTTCTGTGAATTAGTTAGGAACTGGTCCTAGAAAACTGGCAATCCAAGGCCCAAACAGGAAGAGCAGGAAAGCTCACCCTACATCCAACTTGAAACGACTCTTCCAAACGGCTCCAGCCAGGCAGCCAGAGACTGGGCAGGGATGAACCTGGATCTAGGAATGCAGACTTTCGGGAGCCCTGGTAAGGAGTCCCAGTGGAAAGGAAATTATGCTCTGGTATATGTCCCAATGAAGTACGAACATATGTGAAGTTATGCCTACAAAATGCAAACTGTGAACCATCACATGACCAACTAACTAACTGGTGAGTCTGGACAAGCATACTGGTGACCCTGTGGGGATTTCCACCACTGCTGGAAGCAGGACCAGGGAAACATGTCCACCAATTCAGGGAAAAATATATGATAGCGTAGTCTTGATTTTTAAAGGTAAAAAGGGTCTTAGCAATCTTTGTGAAGAGCTTTGCATTTATCCCCAAACGATCACAGAACACTTTATATACCTAATGAATGCCAGACACATCATAACATCCCATCACAGGCGATGTACTGGTTTTCTAAAACTCTGATGACTGAGCCTCGCTCTGAACTATTTGTCATAAACTGAGAGGACAACCTTGAAGACCGGCTCATCTCCTAAATTCAGTGAGATCTGCACTAAGGAAAGGTGCATTTCCTTCATTACTCCTCATCCTGCTCTCCTTCCTCCTCTAGAACCGATTCAGGTCACTGAGCACGGCATAAGCTCAGGGCCCTGCGAGGGAAGTCAGGGTGAAGATGCTCGGGTCCAGACTCTCAAGGGATTTTGCAGTCTAGATTGGTGTTTTGCAAGGAGAGCAGAGGGATCATCTTATTTTTCACCTCCCAGCCAACCCCACGGTTAAGAAATTACGCATCCCTTTCATATACATGCTGGTTTCTGTTCTTAATCTCATCAATTTGTATGTCCAAGCTCTTTGGATACCTGGTTTTTCTTAGATTTGCATTCACTCAATAACTTTTTTGGGGTGTCTATTAGGTGCGAGGCCTAATAATAATGAGCATATGACCAGTGTAGTCCTCCAGGATCCCATGCTCAGAAATGGCCCACGTTTGAGGACATTCTCTGCTGTCTTGTAATTAATACTTTCTGAATGGGGCCCCCACAATTTCTTTTTTGCACTGGGCCCTACAAATCATAGCCTGGTTCTGGAGCTGGTTCTCTGGGTACTGGGCTAGGTGGTGGGGGCGCAGGGGTGAAAAGGAGAGACATCCATGGGGCACAAGAAATAAAAAAAAATACATAAATGAATAAATAAAGGTAGTTTCAGATAAGGGAAAGACTAGTGAGGAAAGCAGGAGGACGTGCTAAAGAAAAATGGAGGGTTCTGGGTGGTGACGGCGAGCCTCTGGGGAAGCCTGAAGGGGATGAGGGAGCCGGCCATGGGGCTCCTCCTCTGCCTTGTTCAAGGCTATGTAACACACGGCACATGGCAAGCTCTCACCTAATCCCATGAATGAACAGAACTTCTGTTTTCAAAGGAAGAGCACCGAATACAGAAAACGATTTCATAATTTATTAGAAGCTGGGACAGCCTCGCTGCCCGATAAGGAGCATCTGAAGTTTATTTAAGGTCTCCTTCAGGATCACATGTTGTAGCAGTTGGAGGGGGGACACCTGGTTGTTTTTCCAGGAAAAACAACCCCGATGGAAAAGTCCATTACTCATGTTCCCCTCCAGGAAGAAAAAAGAGGGAAGTTTCTTGTTCTAGCCAGATTCTCTTGCTTTCTTAACGATAAATGGAAAAACAGAGGTACAAGAGAGGTAGGGAGAAAGGTAAGCAACGTGAGGGTTTCCCCTATTGTCTGCTTCACGGGGTGGGTGCAGTGTCACCATAGGGCACATGCAGTTTTGTAGGTGATGGACATAAATACTGCAAAAACTGATCTCGTCCCTGTGTTCGGGAAAAAGAACCAAAAAAGGCCTTTGAAGTTCAAAAGTCATCCCAAAGGCTCCAACATCCACCGAAAAGTGCATGTATTCACTTCTAATGTTCTCATTTTAAAGACTACGTTCAATAAAATAATAGCCAAGAGCCCACATTTACTGAGTGCTAACTGGTACCAGGTACTAGACGCCGTGCTTGACACAGATTATCTTCTTTCAGTCCGACAAAAACCTTCCCAAGTGGGGACTAGTTCATCTCCATCTTACAAAGGAGAAACTGAGCCCTAGGGAGTCTGGCATCAAGAGCTCCCCCCACCAGTTGGATGTAGAATAGGATTCGAACCCGGGGCTTACATTCTTAAATACAGCCTTTCCGCTTGGCTGTTGCAGACCATGAGAAATGCATGCAGGGGTTAGTGTTCAGGCATGCTGCTAGGTTTCCTTCCTGTATCTCTGCACAGTCTGGTGTTTTGTTTTGTTTTCCCCTTTCCCTCTCTCTTTGCATGTCTTTAAAAACAAAACAAAACAAAACTTCTCATGATGGAAAATGTCAAGCACTTAAAAAAGTGACAGACTGGTTCAATGAACCTGCATGTATCCCTCACCCAGTTTCAACAGGTACGAACACATGGCTAATCTTGTTTTATTAATATTCTCACTCAATTTCTGTCCTTCTACTTTGAAGCAAATCTAAGCATTCAAATACTTTTCATCTGTGAATATTTCAATATAAAAGGTAAGGACTCTTTTTAAAAGCCTAACCCCAATTACCTAAAATGTGTATATATATATATATGTATCTATCTATCTATCTATATATCTAACAATATTCCTTAATATCATCAGGTTTCCAGTTAGTGCTCAAATTTCCAATTGTCTCGTTAATGTGTTTTTTTTTTTCAAGTTTGAATGTTGACGCAGAAAAGGTCCACACTTTGCAATTTGTCGATTTTTTTCGTGTCTCTATTAATCTATAGGTTCTCCTTCTACCCATCTTGCTCATTTTCTCTCTTACTGCAATTTATTTATTGAAGAAACTGGAATGCTTATCCTGTACATTCCACCATCTGAGTTTTGCTGATTACATCTCTATGGTGTCATTAAACATGGTCCTCTGTCCACTGTATTTCCCACAGGTTGGTTGAATCTGAAGGCTTGATCAGAGTCCAGTTGGATCTTCTTGGACAAGACTGTCTCACAGGTTACCACTTGTGTCCTTTTATTAGGAGGGCCTTCTCTTTCATGATGTTAGTTCAATAGCTAGATCATTTAATGGATTAAGGGTTACAATATGGTGACTTTCTAATTCTATAACCCTTTACTTATTAGCTAGAATATTTCTGTACTGAGACATTTCCCCTCATCTACTGACAGGTTACCCAGTGATATAATTCATAATAGGAGACACAGAGCAACCCGACTCTTTATTTACTAGTTTTCACAATTATGACTTGGCACTTCCAGTGGTGGCCAAAATATGTTTTTAAGTATTTATAAACACATGTACTTAAATACATTACCTGTGTTTAATTTAATTTTTAAATTTTTATTTTTTTGAGAGAGAGAGAGCTCTCACGAGTGGGGGTGGGGCAAAGGTGGGGAGAGAATCTCGAGCAGACTTCCTGTCACTGGTGGAGCCTGACTTGCGGCTTGGTCTTCCAACCCCGAGATCACGACCTGAGCCACAATCAAGAGTTGGATGCTCAACCGACTGAGCCATCCAGGAGCCCTTATATGTGTTTTAATCCATTAAAAGTATTGCCTTTACTGGTGCTTGAACTGTTGCATCTTGGCCAATTCTTTGAATCAGCTCCTGAGTCCTATGGACATGACCCTAGAAGTCTTTGACAGCTTTCTGCTACCTGGGATAAAAGGATGCTCGTTTTGTGTATTCACTACCCAAGACCTGTGCAGCATCTGCTGTTGCTTTCTGTTTCATTTTTAAAAACTGTTATGATTTTTATAGTAAAATATACATATTTTCAGTATTAACAGTATGATCGATTTTGACAAATGTATACACCTGTGTTTCCATGCCCCCACCAAGATGTAGAATATTTCCAGAAAATTACCTCTGCCAATCTTTCCCCTTAAGCAACTGTTGTTCAGATTTAGTTTTTCCTGTTCTAGAAATTCATATGAATTGAACTGTACAGTATATAGTCTCGTATGTCTGGCTTCTTTTGCTGAGCAAAATGTTCTTGAGATTCATTCATGGTGTTGTGTATATTCGTAGTTCCTTCATTTTTGATTGCTGAGTAGTATTCTATTTTATGAATATACCACAATTTATTTGTCCACTCTCTCGTGAATGGAGACCTGAGCTATTTCCAGTTTGGGGGTATTATAAACAAATATTCTATGAATACTCTTTTACAAGGGGTGTGTGTGTGTGTGTGTGTGTGTGTGTGTGTGTGTGTGTGTGTATGTATATACATGTTTTCATGTCTTTTGACTAATACATACAAGTGGAGATAACAGATCATAAGGTAGACATATATTTAATTTTTTAAGAAACTGCCAAACAATTTTCCAAAAGGCCATACCATTTTACACTCTCCCCAGTAATGCATGGGAGGTCTTTGCTAACCCTTGGTATTATAGATCTTTTAATTTAGCCACTCCAGTAACTGTGTAGTGATAGAAGCATCTGTATTGAGTACAGGTTTGGATGATAATTATAAATAATAATAGCAAACACTTATATAGAACTTAATATATGCTGGATCCTGTTCCCATACTTTGTAAGTGTATACCCAACAATACATTTGAGGTGGGGACTATTATCATCATCATCTTTATTTTACAGATGAGAAAATAGAAGCAGAGAGAGGTTAAGTAACTTACATGAAGCCACACAGGTAGGAAGGAGCCGATGGAGGATCTGAACTTAAAACACCTTGGCTCCAGGGTTCAGGCTTCTGACTTGTATGCTCTTTTGCATCTTGCAATTATTAATTAGAATCCCTTCCCTTTCTCTAATATTTTGCTGCAATGTTAGCAAATATATCCCGTCAAGACTACTATCATATTAATAAAGAAACGTTGTACTTTTTAAAGCAAACACTTCTTTTAAAAAGAGTTTTCTTTTACTTCTATCCATCTTACTCTGAACTTGAACATTTTCTTTTCACCAATATATCTCCAGGTCTTTTTCTATTCTTTCCTCAAAAGTTTCTTATTTTGAGCACTTTTTTGGTTGGGCAAGTCTTCTGTGAGTCCTGATCTTCAAGTCCCAAGCAGATATTACATCAGAAACTTTTTGCAGTAAGTAATAAACAAAAAGTGAAAATAATTTTCATAATATGGATCCACGGGGCGCATGGGTGGCTCAGTCAGTTGACCCACGGATTCTTGGTTTTGGCTCAAGTCATGATCTCAGGGTCATGAGATCTAGCCCCACCTTGGGCTCGAGTTAGTGGGGAGTCTGCTTGAGATTCTCTCTCTCTCCCTCTCTCTCTGTCCCTCCTCCCGCTCGTACTCTCAATCTTGCTCTCTCAAATAAATAAGTAAATAAATCTTTAAAAAAATGACATGGATCCATTATCTCAGTATCTAAACGTAGATTTGTTCCAAGGTTGGTGAGGTCTACATATTATTAGTGCCATCAAAGCCCCAGGTTCCTTCTATTTTTCCACTCAGCATGTTCTTCTCAAGCTAACATTCCCTCCTGGTTGCAATATCCCCTGTCACTCTTCTGGGCATCACATGCCTACTTCAAAAGAAGGACCATCTCTTTCTTCTATGTCTCTTTTTAAGAGTAAAGAGAGCTTTCCAAGAAATGCATCAGCAAACTGCCCCCCACCATCCACTGGCCAGAGCTGGGTCATATGTTTATGCTAAACCAATCAGTGGCAAGAGGAGAAGGTCATCATGGCTCCCCGGACCACAACTTCATAGCCAATATGTACATATAGCAAGCAAGCCCTCACGGCAGCCTGAGACTCTGCATTGGTGACCTCAAACCTTGAGGGCCTCATGAACGTTGACCCTGGGGGCCAGACCAACATTATCATCTTCTGTGTACTTTATCACATGAAGAGAAGTTGGGAAGCACTGGCTGACGGACCAGCTAGGATATTCCCAAGTTACATGGAGGGCCATACTGATTCCTGACCGAATCAGGCCTCTCAGGATAGAAGAAGGAAAAAAGTGGCTCTAGGAAGCAGTCTTAGAAAATGAATAGGAAACAAGAGAAGCCATCAGGGGCAAACACAGCCAGGACCGTGTCATGCACCCATCGTGTCTATGTGGCACCCCACTGCTGCCTGGATGGTTCTGACTTTCCAACGTTCCCTCCTCCAACTCACCACACCACTCTCTCCACTCCGAGGGCAAGGGCGTGCAGGTATCCCAGAGCCAAGTCGAGGCCCTGGGTCTGTCCCCTCGTTGAACTGGAGTGCAGACAGAGGAAGATCTAGTCTCCTTGGCTGCCAGTGTAGGAAATCTGCACCAGGACCTGCCTTTTTGCCATTTGCCCACTGGGCGCCTCCGGAAGGGAAATGGGGTGCTAGCAGAAGGCCAAGTTGAGTGCTGTGCAGCTAAAACATGACAAAAGCCCTCTTTGAAGGGCTTCCTGTGGCAATTCCAATTTACCTCTGAGTTAGGCCGGCCCTGGTGGAACTCCATACAGAAATAAACCTGCAGGTCAACCCGTCCTCACCCTTGGGGCGCTATCTCTTGAATAACCACAACATTATCGGGACCAGCAGTTTCCATCATCTACGTAATCAGTTCTGGTGGCTCCCAAAATGGGACGAAAGACAGTTTCACGGTCGCTTGTGGCTATGAAATCTCATTGAGACAATTCAACTCTGGCAAAATTATGTTTACGTTAATAAATATGGATTTAGAGAGCCAAATAAGCTTCAAGGCCTCGGGCATCTAAGATGAGAAAGAGAAAATAGATGGTGCATCATTCTGTTCTCCTGCCCCAAGCTTTATACCCTGTTACAAAATAAATAAATAAAAGTCTTGGTGAGCCCTTTCCAACTTCTCTAAATGAAGTATAGAACATTTACAGAAGAGATAAAATAAAATTGCTGAAATCCACTCAATAGTGAACAGGGAAACCATATTATGACACAAACAGTAGAACAAATGTAAAAAGAAAGAAATATTCCCCACTATTTCTAAATCTTCAGATTGTAGGGCATGACAGAGAGGCTGAATGACAATTTATCTTTATGATACTGGATTTTAACTGGCAATGTTATGCTCTACATAAACTTATTTTAACTCTACGAGAAAATTCCACACCACTCTGAGATGACAAACATTTTCCAAGACACAAAAATTTGCTCTCAAGTCTGGCTCCAAAAACATGCAAACCACTTGATACTGTGTTAAAATGCAGAATGTGTTTCTCCCCATGTTCTCAGGCAAGAACAATCCCAGTGTTCTGAGCATTATGGCCCTTAAGAAAGTTATGAAAATTGGACAGCTCCACTAATAAATGAAGTAAAATGAAAAAATGTATAAGAGATCAATTTTTGGCCAGGAGAATGGCATAAATCAAAAGTAGTTGGGTAGAGTATGGAAAAGAAAAGAAGGGCTCTTCTTCATTCGACAGTAGCATAAATTGGTACAACCTTTTTGGAAATCCAAATTCCTTCCACACAAGGTATTTATCTTACAGAAATTCTCTCACAAATGTTTTCATACAGAGATGTTCACTGTAGCACTGTCTTAGTGAAAATTGGAAATAACCTAAATGCCCATTAATAGGGGATTGATGAAAGTAATTATGGTACAGTCATACCATTGAATATACAACAGTTATGGAAAATAATGAGAGATCAGTATCTAAATATGTAAGTAAATAAATACATTTCAAGATAAGATGTATATATGATGATCTCACTTTTATAAAAATTTTATATTAATGTAATATGTAGCCACTAAACGTTTAAAAAATATTTCATGAATATATACCACTGATAAAGTACCTTCACTTTTAAGCCATGCATTTTGGGGCACCTGGCTGGCTGAGCCGGTTGAGCGTCCAACCCTTGGTTTCGGCTCAGGTCATGATCTTAGGGTCATGATCTCAGGGTCCTGAGATCAAGCCCCATGTTGGGCTCCGTGCTCAGTGCAGAGTCTGCTTGAAATTCTTTCCCTTCCCTATCCCTCCCACTCTGCTCCTCCCCCTGTTCACACACACTCTCCCTCAAATGAATAAATAAATAAAATCTTAAAAAAAATAACCCATCCATTTCTATAACAATTATACTTATGGACTTTTGTTATTTTAATGATAAAAAACTATGGTACTCATTTAAATGAGTACAAATATTACTTTTTATTCAATAATAAATCACACCAATAGTGATTATTATTAAATTATTATTAAATGGACATAGAAGGGGCGCCTGGGTGGCTCAGTTGTTAAGCGTCTGTCTTCGGCTCAGGTCATGGTCCCAGGGTCCTGGGATCGAGCCCCGCATCGGGCTCCCGGCTCAGTGAGGAGCCTGCTTCTCCCTCTGACTCTCTCCCCTCTCATGCTGTTTCTCTCTCTCTCTCTCAAATAAATAAAATCTTAAAAAAAAAAAAAAGTAATTTTAGGGGCACCTGGGTGGCTCAGTGGGTTAAGCATCTGCCTTCAGCTTGGGTCATGATCCCAGGGTCCTGGGATTAAGCCCTGCATCGGGCCCCCTGCTCGGCGGGAAGCCTGCTTCTCCCTCCTCCACTCTCCCTGCTTGTGTTCCCTCTGTCGCTGTCTCTCTCTCTCTGTGTCAATTAAATAAATAAATAAAATCTTTAAAAAAAAAATAAATGGACATAGAAGACAAACACTTGGGGGGATATACTAAATTCTGGGTGCAGTGACACAGGGATAACTGGGACAGATCCCAGTTCCCCAGAAACACTTTTCACAATAGCCTGGGTCAATTGTTTTGAGTAGGAAATTTTACAAAGTGACAAAAAATTACACAAATCCTTGTTATAAAAAATTTAAATTCAGAATTATGGAAGTACAAGAAGTGGAAAACTCTCCCTTCATCCATTTACATTGCCCAGGGGTAAACATTATTAATGGTTTGGTGTATATCTTTCCAGCCCCGTTCTCTCATGTAAAGGAATATATACACACATTTCTTGGGTAATACCTGCATCTGTTTCTCTGTTTCTCTCCACACACACACACACACACACACACACACTCACCCTGTATATTGTTCTGTCTTGTGCTTTTGTTTTTACTAGAACTTATCTCACTGACAATTTGGGGAAGCTGTGATCTATAGCTCTACTTCATTCTTCCTCCTGATCTCATGGAATGCCACGGTACAAAGGTATTACCATTTTATCATGCATTCTCCTATTCATGTCTCCCAATGGTTTGCTATTTCAAATAATGGTGCAATGAAAATCTTGCACATATACCATTATGTGAGAATATTCTTTTAAAGATTTTTATTTTTTTTTATTTCATTTTATTTATTTATTTGAGAGAGAGAGAGAATGAGAGAGAGAAAGCACATGAGAGGGGGGAGGGTCAGAGGGAGAAGCAGACTCCCCGCCGAGCAGGGAGCCCGATGCGGGACTCGATCCAGGGACTCCGGGATCATGACCTGAGCCGAAGGCAGTGGCTTAACCAACTGAGCCACCCAGGCGCCCCTATGTGAGAATATTCTTAAGATGACTTCTTAAAGTGGATATGTTGTCAGAGAGGACACACCTCTCACATTTTGATTGGATACCACTAAACTTTCCTCCAAAAAGTTTGTAGCAACTTACCAGATCAATTATAACTTAATTCTCCTGCTTCGAAATATCCATTTCCTCTCTTATGCTTATTTTAGGTAAGTTCATGGAGATAGAGAGGAAAAGAGCATCCCATTTTCAGCACGCTTGTCCTTGTCTTTTCTACCTATCTTAGTGGTCAGGGCCTTTTCCTTAAACTATAATTTATTGAGTTCTTGTGACACCCCAGGTGCGGGGCTGAGCAGTCCCACAGCATTCGGCATTCTCCCATTTAAACCTGCCAACCATACTATGAGATATCATGTCCCCACTTCATAGATGGTAAGACTGAGGTTCAAAGGAGTTAGGCATCATGGCCTGGGCCACACCGCCAGTCAGGGATGAGGCACAGGATCAGGGCTCACATTTTTCTGACTCCAACAGCTCCCAAAGGATATGTGTATATCTCTCAAAGGAAATAGATAAAGCCTTTCATCTCATTACAAGGTCTATTAAAACAGACAGATGTCATTAAATATCCATAAATAATGAATGAAGCTGCTTTGGCATAGGAAGGCACAGCATTGTCGTTGTCCACTTCGTCTGTGTTTCTCTTCATACCTTCCTCAAGCCTGCAACTACCCACCTGGTCTTGCACAGGGTGGGTGGTTGCTGGGGAAAGAGAGCAGGCAAGTGCCACATTGTGAGTGACTCGCTCTACTGCCCCCTACTGAAATACTCAGTCCCCCCAAAGCGGCGGCCATGGCATGGCCCCATTTCACAGCCGGGGAGCCGAGCTGGGAGGTGGTGACACGGGACCTTCAGCACATAACCAGCCCTCCGGTTCTCTAGTTTCTTCTCTTTAAACCAATGGAAACAAATGAAGTTGTTCCTTCATTTTCATTTGCTAAACTTCATCAAAATGGATAGCAACTTCCCATGCCTTAAACTTAAAATTGATAGCAACTTCCTAAAAAATACCATCTATTATGGAACTTAACCATATTATTGGTACTGAATAATTATTTCAGTGTCATAACATAACTTTATGTTATGTTATACTTTAGGGACACCTGGGTGGCTCAGTTGGTTGGGCGTCTGCCTTCGGCTCAGGTCATGATCCCAGGGTCCTGGGATCAAGTCCAGCATTGGGCTCCCTGCTCAGCGGGGAGTCTGCTTCTCCCTCTGTTTCTGCCTCTCTCTGCCTTGTGCTCTCTCTCTCTCTCAAATAAATAAATAAATAAATAAAATCTTAAAAAAAAAGTGATGTTGAAGATTGGGGGAAAAAAGTAAAAGTAATGTTTGATGAATATGTTGGTTTATGGTTTTCCTTACTGGAAAAACTTCAGATACAGTCATATATTTATACATATATATATGCATACATATTTATACATTTATATGTATATTTGTACTCACATACCTACATATACATATATATGTATATTATAAATTATTCATATCCTTAAGCATGACCTAGTTAGCTCTGAGAAAATATACAGAAAGAAAAAAGGAGAAAAAAGAAAAGGACAGAAAGACCATAATTAAATTTGATTTGTTTAAAACACAATTTACAGCATAAATGTGTAGCATAGTTTGCTGTATTTGTCACCTAATGTAGTGTAGGAGCCTGAAAAAAAAATTAAACGGATCCAGTTTGGTTGTGAATAAAGGGCACTGTTCAGACTCTGGCAATAACATCTCAAAAAAATTTTTTTTCTGGAAACTCGGAGATGGCTTCTGAAGTTTATTAAAGGAAAAACACATTCACTAAAAAATATCATTTCCAAAAGGTATTTGAGAGCAAAATCTTATGAGCTTGGCTAGAACTATATCTGGCATTGAGACCTAAAAATATTAATATATAAAAACCTTCAGGAAGAAAGAACCCCATAAATTTAAATATGAGTTGAGAGTTAAGATTCTTTATATCCTGACCAAATTGTTTCAAACTTAAACAATAATTTCATTTAAAAACTGGTATTAGACTATTTATTAAAAGTAAGTGTACTTTGTCTTCAGGAATTATTTGGGAAATTCCTAGTATTACTCTTTGTGCTGGGGATTATGAGTCTGTCATTATTTGAGGTTGATAATTAGACACAATAACCAGCTCTTGTAACTCAAAGGGTCAAATTCGCTTTATATTGTCTGTGCTTGCAGAATTCTGAAAAGCCCGGACACAGCCAAAGACCTAGGGGAAGCAAGCTTTTAATTAAACACTAATGAAGACCAAGAATCCAGGCAAATCCAAAGGGTCCTCCTATCCTTAACTCCAGTGGATGGGAATGACAGGAGACAGGGTCAGAGTGACAAGCAATGTCCACAGAGTGCCAAAAAAAAAAAAAAAAAGCAAAATGTCTGAAGTGCCTGTCAGCATTCGTCAGGCAAAACAGGGCACCTTCCAGAACCTAACCACAGGGCTGGGCACAGGAAGCGGCGATCACTTGACAGCCGGAGCTGACAAGAACCGCAGAAGCTGCCAACTTCCCCACCCTGGGCTGGGCACCGCCGGGGACTCGCAGCTGGCTGTCCACAGAAGCCAGGGTCCTCGGGTGAGCCCATTGTCACAGGCCCTGCAGGAAATAATCCACTCTGCTATCCAAAACACTGCCTTGTGAATGAGCTGGGAACACAGACATATCATAGAACCCAAACAGATTTATTCTCAATCAGCAATACTGAACGTTGGCTTGGGGCTATTTTCAATAGCGAAAAACGATAAACACACACATACAAACACATTTCGACCTGCATGGCTTTTCCCCCTGTATGAAGTTTCCAGAACTTTATAGACCATCACCTTTCCCTTTGGACAGAGGTCCCCTCATGCTACCTTTTCCTCCTCCAAATTCTTAGTGTCTCCCTGCATCACATGCTGCCGCCGCTCCTACCCAGGTCCCCAGCATCCGAAACAGCGTCCTGGGGCGCCTGGGTGGCTCAGTCAGTTAAGCGTCTGCCTTCGGCTCAGGTCATGATCCCAGGGTCCTGGAATGAGCCCCGCATCGGGCTCCCTGCTCAGTAGGGAGCCTGCTTCTCCCTCTCCCTCTGTCTGCAGCTCCCCCTGCTTGTGCTCTCTGTCTCTGTCAAATAAATAGATAAAAATCTTTTAAAAAAGTATTTAAAAAAAAGAAAAAAGAAACAGCATCCCAATTATCTTACCCTTCCCCAGCCATACCCAGCAGAATGGCTAGAGTGACCTTCTTAAAATGTAAAGCAGATTCCTTTGTTCATTTAGTCACCAGGTATTTCTGAAGGATCTATTAGGTTCCAGGTGCTGAGGCTACTCTAGCGAACAAAGCCAAGTCCCGGCACGTCTTCAGCTAACATTCTGGTTGGGCCAACACACAAGAACATCTGAACAAAGGTCTAATGTCAGGTGGCAATAGAGTTAGGAAGAAAAATAGAGCAGGATAGAGAAGGGTCAGGGGTGGCCTGGCAGGTGGGGTGACATGGTAAGACCTGCAGGTAGTGAGGGGGGAAGCACGCCCGTGGACTCTAGGTGACCGGGTTCCAGGCAGACAACACCCCAAGGGCAAAGGCTCTGAGGCTGGAACGCACTGGACAGAGGGAAGGCCAGTGTCGCTGCAGAAGAGTTAGGGGACGAGTGTGAGGAGTTACCACCAGAGGCTGAGTGTGTTTGCTGGCAGCTGGGGGGTGAAGAGAACCCAAGAAAGGGGTGCGGGTTTGGTGAGGCTGGCTTTTTCTGAGTTGGGACGTCACTGGACAGATTCAGATATGAGCATGGCGTGAGCTGAATTACTTCTGGAGCCTCGATTGAGAAAATACACCGTTTAGTCCCAACCAGTTCACTGATTCCTGATATGGCTACAGGGTTTGGTAGAGGGAGAGATGGAGCCTGGGGAAGTCCTGGGCGTCAGGTGGGCAAACGGAGCAAAGGAAGGGGCTGAACAGTTTGTAAACTAAGCCCCTTGCACGAGATGGCTGAGGGTATGGGGTTTGTCTTTAGACAGAACTGAGCTCCAGTCTTTGCTCTTGGACAAGTTACTCAGCAGCTCTACACAGTTCCCACGTTTGCCAAGTGGGTTCCATAATACCAGTTACATGTCACTGTCGGGAGAATTACATGAAACGGTGGCTATGAAGTGCTTAGCACTATGTCTGACACATAGAAAATGTTCACTAAGAAATAACCATCGCTAACACTTTTTAAATGCTTACCACGGGCCAGGCCCCCTAGTGAAATCTTTATTTATCCGTGTCGGCCCCTCAACAACACTGGGAGATAGGTCCTATTATGATTTCCATCTCATGCATAAGAAGATGAGGCACAGAGAGGTCATGTAATTTGCCCACGTCACACCGCTATGAAATGACTGTGTTTGGAGTTACATCCTGGTCAGACTTGGCACTCATATAACTTTTAGCATGATTACTTCAGGCTTAGAATCAAGTCTGTGCAAGGAGTCCCCATTTTCCCAACCCAAAAGCTACCATTTCTCAACCCTTGTAATTTTTAACCTTCCTACCATGTAAATGTAAGTATTATTTATTTTATCTCCTGCGTTGGTAAAGAAACAGGCCCAGAGCAATTAAGCAGCTTGGCTCAAGGTCACACAGCTGGTAAGTCATGAAGCCTTGATTTTAAAGATTTTATTTATTTATTTGAGAGAGAATGAGAGACAGAGAGCACGAGAGGGAAGAGGGTCAGAGGGAGAAGCAGACCCCCGCTGAGCAGGGAGCCCGATGCGGGACTCGATCCCGGGACTCCAGGATCATGACCTGAGCCGAAGGCAGTCGTTTAACCAACTGAGCCACCCAGGCGCCCCGAAGCCTTGATTTTAAACCAGGTCCAGCTGACTACAGCTCATTCTATTTCCCTATTTTATCAAGGCCCTTTTCTCTCTCAGATAATAAGCATCTAATCACATTTTAATGAGACAAACTCATTTCTATAAAAATATTTGCTGGCTACATTACCCAAGGGTAGTATGATGCTTGTAATTACTGGGTCTCCTTAGCAGTTGCAAATCTCAGGGTCACATCGGAAGAGAGCTTACCCAGATGAGAGAGACAGCCGTCAGTGGGGTCCCATAGCCTGTGTGCATGAGAGTCTTGGGGTCAGGGTTGAGAAGAAGAAAGTTTAATAGCTTCGGTTGCAGAGAAAGAAAGAAAACAACTAAACAGTTGTGAGCATCTTTGCTCTCGTGCCCGAGTCAGAAGACATCAGTCTCAGGATAAAAAGCTGCGCCATGCAACCATGGGGGAACAGTGTCTCTCTGCAGTGCTCAGGGACCCCTGCCCTGCTTGCCACCCTAGCCTGTGGTTCTTAATCTGGGGTAGAGAGGAGGAAGGAGGAGCACAGACTTCTGCAGCTTGTAGGGGTTTCAGTGGTTCCTCATATACCTAAGACATTGAGCACACCGCACATATAAAGATAATGATTTGCCAGGCACTAATCCGTCCATCCAACCAACCATCCATCCGCACATTTATCTAACACTGCTTACTGAAAGTACCAATACAGTGAATTTCGATAACGGTCCTGGGAGAGAAACACTTTAAGTGAGATGCTATAATTACCTATATTTTACAGCAGAAAAAAAAAAAATTTGAGTCTCAGAGAACTCATACGGGTAACAAAAGGTGAGTTAAGATTTGAATTCATAGGCAGCCTGAGTGTATCGACTGAGTTTTTGAGTGCCAGGCTATGTTTCCACCCAGTGTTCGCTGAGTGAATGAGTAAGTGAATAAACTGATAAGATTCTATCTTTATGAGTTGTTTACCTTTTCAGAAATAAAGCAGCAAGTCAGTGGCAGGAGGCTGAGCCTTGGAGTCAGCCAGAGCACTGTTCAAATTCCAACACCGTGACTTATTAGTTAATAAGTATGTAAAACCAATAAAGTGGGGTTCATGATATCATCCTATAGTGCCGTTACAAGGACAAAGAGAAGGCATGATATCTCCTAAAGCTAAAGATCTTCTGTACATACCCTGGAGAAGTTCTTGCTCATAAGCACAAGGAGACAAACACAAAAATTTTCACTGCAGTATTTTGAGATACTGAAAAATGGGAAATGACCTAAGTATCCACCAACAAAAGATCGGTTATATATATGCAATGGAATATCGGGATTGAAGTGAATTAAGAGACAAATCCTCAAAGCTTGTTGAGAGAATAATAAGGTAGCAGAATAATACATCTTTATATAAATTTGACAGACACAGAAGTAATATAGATTGTTTATATATATATATTTAAAGATTTCATTTATTTGACAGAGAGAGAGAGAGCGAGAGCAGGAACACAAGCAGGGGGAGTGGGAGAGGGAGAAGCAGGCTTCCCGCCGAGCAGGGGGCCTGATGTGGGACTCGATCCCGGAACCTCGGGATCATGACCTGAGCCGAAGGCAGACGCTTAACGACTGAGCCACCCAGGTGACCAGATTGTTTATATATATTAACACATACAAACATATGTGGCAAAATTATAAAAACATGCCCAGGAATGAGAAACACAAACTTCGTGGTAGGATTCTAGAGAGATAGATAGGAGAAGTACAAGAGTGGTTTCCATTGATTCTATACAATTTTATTATATTTCTCTTTTTTTTCCCCAATGTTATTATATTTCAAAAATGTATCTAAACAAACATGGCAAAATATTAAGATGTCTTAACACTGAGAGGTAGGTGCGTGGACTTTTACTCATATTATCTTTTATATTTTTCGATATTGAAAAAAATCCCCTAAGGGTTTTTTGTTTTATATTAAGATAACACATGCAAAGTGCCAAGCACAAGGCCTGGCACACAGTAGCTACTGGATAATTAGTAGCTATTAGCCAAATCAAGGCAGTGAGACTATAGAAAAGCACCAGTTAAGGAAAAACAGTTATTTAAGCAAGAAGCTTTGCCCAAACACAAAATCCAAGAGACTGAAAATGATTAGGACATTGGGGGAAAATGGCACAATATAATTTATCACATGTATCAGCCTCTTTCATGCCAAGTTTATTTCAAGGATGCCCAGAATTTTTATCTGTTACATATGACCACCTATAGGCACACATATATGTAATCACATATGGATGTCAACTTGAATTTTTTTCATGAGCGTTTCATTTCTGCTTCCTTCCCCTGCGTTACATATTACCTTGTCTACAAAATTTAGAACTACCTCTCTTGTTTCCCATTCGAATCATTCACACTTTTCCACAACCACCAAATTGGACATCCCCAATATAATGCTCATAATAAACACAGTGGGGGATAAACAGGAAGTTATCCCATGTTGCAGCTCTACCAAGATGAGCCGGTATAAGGAAAAACAAACGCTGATTTGAAAAGGCAGGAGAGTCTATTCTTAACTTAGTGTTTTTCAAGCTGTGCAACAGAAGCTCCAAAATGCTTCTCAAAGATATGGAGACCGATCTTGTTGATTTTAAATATACAGTCTTTTACAGTCTTCCCATCATGTGACGTGATGGGCTAGAACATTAAGATAGTTTTCTTTCTTAGTTTTGGGGATCTCGGCATCTCAGTTCCTCGCCATAAAACCCTAGGCTTTGATTACCAGAAAAGATGGCAGATGAATTTTCTCTGTGATGATAAGGAGACTCGTATTTCATTTATCTGCCAAGTTTCGTCTCCTTTCTGTAGGTATTACTGCTATTAACTGACTCCATGGCTGCCTGATCCCTTCAACAGGGTAGGATCCAATCAGGAGACTGCTCTGAGCGGCAGGCCTTGTTCTAAAATAAAGCCAGATTCTACATCCTTCACATCAGTGCAATCCTTACTCCCCACTTCCTTTCCGTGGGCCCTTCCTCAGTTCAGGCTTTGATCCTGGCACCTGTTGGGCAGGCATCCGTAGAAGATGCTGTGATGTGCTGTCCAGACTTATTCCCTCAGTTGTCGGAAGCATTCTGAGCTGACAGCTCTCAGCCCCCTCTGGGGACTGCCCTCCCTTAAAGAGCTGCCTACGTCAAGGTCACTCCACATTCTCAAGGGCAGCCCACTTCTAATGATGTGTTGATGTAGGTTGGGGGGAAGAACAGCCCTCTTGTTCCAGATGGGGACAGCTCTCTCTTCCAGAGCTACCCATGAGGGCAGCTGAAGCCATTGTTGAGCCTGAATTATAAGTAGCCCAATTTCTCCTCTGCTTCTCCTGCTTCTTTCTAGTCTCTTCTACAGGTGTTGATCACAGTGCGCTCTCTAGTAAGCATCCTGCTTGCGAATTTGTTTCAGGAACCAAATCTGCATCAGCCTTCATGCGGTACCATGGTAGGCTCGCTTTTCCTAGCCCCTGTGATTGAGTGGGTTACATAATCAGCTCCGACCCACGACCTTCGAGAAGTCACATGAGCTACTTAGAGACCAAGCACTTAATTGCCAGTGTAAAGCCCCGAAGAGCTCTTCACTCTTTATCCTGGTAACTGGTAACGTGCAGGAACGTTCTGTGAACCTCAGTGACAGTGATGAGCAGAGCTTAGAGACAACCTGTGATTGGACAAGTAGTGTGAACCAAAAACAAACCTTTACTTCTTTAAGCCATTAGGATACTGGGACTGTCTGTTGTCAGAGCGAAACCTCCCCTCTCCTGACTGATACACCTGTATCACTGCAACAGCCTCCCAGCTCCCCTTCCCGCCTCCACTCTGCTACCTGCTCCCAAATCTATCAGCCTCACTGCTGCCAGGGATGGGTCTAAATCAACCTCTCCCCTGCCCCCAAAGTTCTGAAGAAAAAAACATCAAAATCCTAAAGTAAAAGATCATTCAAGTTCAGACTTGAATTATTCTCAATCAACATCTCTGTCTCTGACTCCAACTCCCTCTCTCTCTTTCTCTCCCCTCACCCTCTCTCCCCATCGGCCTTAAAAACCTGTTTATAATCCCCCCAAAGCCATGTTTTCCTATGCCTGAAATGCCTTTCTGCCTTTCTTCATCCATCCAACTCCTATTTGTCCCTCAAACCTCAGCTTGAGAATTACCTCCTCCAGGAAGCCTCCTTGACTCCCTTCCCCTCCCTTTTTGCTTTAATCCAGTCTGATTTAGATCTCCTCCACTGTGCACCTAGAGTTTCATTTCCTTAACTATCTCCCTTCCTTGACAATAGATTCCTCAAGGGCAGGAAAAATGCTTATTTTGACTTTGTGTCAAAAGCTAATGCCTTGGCACAGTAGCAGAGCTGGGGTAAGCACTTGGATCATTATTTTAGGTACAAATAAACTAACAAGAGAATGGTTCAATCTCTAACTCCAATCATGTTCTACAACGAAGGACCTAGTACAAGTAACCTGAACGCTCATCCTGAATATTTGTTCACTAATTTTCTGGCGACTAGGTATTTGATGAGAAAATTCTTTCATATTTCTTCAAGTTCTATTTTTTTCTACGAGTAAATTTTGGACTTTTTCTTCCTCTCGCATTCTCTACCCAATATGTTGCTTTTTCTCTAGTGTGGGAACTGGCAAACTTTCTGTAAAGGACCTGACAGTAAGTATTTTTAACTTTGTGGCCAATATAGTCTTTTTGTCAACTACTTGGCTGTAAGTAGTTAAGGCACAACGACTCAATTCTGCCACCGTAATGCAAAAGCAGCCATAGACAACATGTACATGAATGAGCAGGGCTGTGTGCTAATAAAACTTTATTTACAAAAACGAGAGACAAGACAGTTTTCTCCTGTGGGTCGCAGTTTGTCAGCCCCTCTTCTAGTCTGTGTAATTCAGAGGGCTGTGGAGAGTGAAGGCTGGGGACAAGCAAAATATACATGGTTTGAGATGCACACAGGCCACAGAATGCTCAATGGGGAACTTTTCTTTTGGGGGAGTTGGTCTTTCCCAGCCAATGTAGTGGGAGGCAAAGTTCATGTGTTACCAGTTTATGGATCATCAGAGTCTTGGATATAGAGAGATTATTTCCTTAGAGACCCTAATGGGAGCTGTCTATGATCTCCTAGAGTTTTTGTATTGGCTTAAACAAAATTTGGGTCTACTGTATGAATACAAGAGCAAATCCCAAGGCTCACCCTATACACAGTCTCTCTTCCTTAACATCCTTGCCTGCAAAGATGGGCATTTAGTTTCCAGAGAACTAGTATCACTTATAAAAACAATAGTAATTCCCTTAGCCTTACCCTTCATCAAGGACCTTCTATGGGTCTGGTGTTAAGTACTATACATACCCAAGAGCTAACATTAATTGAGCATTTGCTTGTGCCAGGCAGGATGTTCAGTGTTATAGATATTATCTCATGAATTTTTCATCCTGCCCATTATGCAGGTACTAAAGTTCTCCCCTTTTACCCAGGAGGCTCAAAGAGGGAAAGCAATTTGGTCAAGGTCAAAGTTGCTAAACTTGGAGCCTACAGCCTCTGCTTGGTCTGCTCTGTCTGCTACCCCTCGGGGCCAACTGCCTGCCTCAGGGGAGCTGACCCAGCCTCTTACGGTCACTTAAATATCTCAGATTCTGTCCCCGTTACCTCCTGTTGGAGACGACTCCATTCAGGGTTAGCAAGAAATTCTATCTTTGAGGTGTTGGGGATGAGGGAAAAACTTAATCCCAAGTAGCAAACTGAGGGCTTTGTTAGAACGTGTCACACTGAATAAAAAGCAAAAGGTGTTGATTTTTTTCAACCACATTCTCCCATCATTTTCCACCTCAGTTGTTTGTTAAACTTAATTAATTGCTATAACGGAACCCATCTAGGCAAGATATCAGCAGGAGAGATACATGGCTGATGAATCAGCTTTTAAGATTTAGTCCCAAATTGAAGGTGAATGTCCCAGCCTGCGACTTTAACCAAATTCAAACCTTCACTCATAAAGTAAGTCTTTGTTCAAAGGCAGCCCTAGTACAGCTTCTGCCTGCTCTTTATTTAGTCGTGTTACTACAGAAATGCCTTATAGCTAGTCTCTTAATTATTCATGGTTTTTGGCAAATTAAGTCTCATGCCTCTCCAGTATCTAGACGTAGAGGAAGTGTTCAATTCCAAAGAAATTATGCCTTCCCAGCTGTACCAGCCAGGCAATGATGTTGTTGCCAAATTCCGTATGAATAGGTGGGGGATCTTATTTCACTTATAGTATATGAATAAACAGAACACCCCCAGGGAACTGCGAGGTATTTCATGTAACGAATATCTCCCGCACCACCCTTATTTCTTTCTGGAGTGACTGAGCCCTGGATTTCCCACAAAGACTATTCAGCCCAAAAGCAAGAAAAATGACACCTTTTTTATTATCAAGATGATAAAAAAATGGGGTTCAATAAAATATGTAACCCTATGGTGTTTCCAGTTCATGTGCCAGTAAACCGGGCAGTACCCACTGAACATTGGTTTAGAAATCATAATTATTAGATAGCAATAAGGGTGTTTTAATGATTAGCCCCCACCTCGTTAACTTGAATTACTGTGGCAAAATACTTGGAAATGTGTTTGCCATTAATCTTTGTACTTACCTAGAAAAATAACTATTTTGTTTAAAGAACTCTAGATTTGAGATTCTAAGAAGGCAGGTGCAGTGGACCTTGCGGATTGCCCCCCAACCGAGCACTGACCCTCCCCCATTGTTTGGCAGCTATGTGGTCTGCCTGGGACTAACCTCACGCCCAGCTGCAGAAATGGGTCTGCTCCCCCACTGGCCTAAGCCCATCAGTGCAATTAGTGTTTCTCAACAGTTACATTCATTATCATTGTCTTAAGGAGTCTTGTAGATAGTTTTTTGTTTGCTAGTCATCCCCACCCCCTGCAAATTCTAATGCCGAAAGTATACTGTATATCTGTTTAGGTATGTATATCTGTGCTTTATACACAAAAAGAGTAAGATTTTTTTGTGCCCCGTTCCCACTCCCAAGAAATAATTGTTGCTTCTTGGGGGTCCTATCACTCTCACTGAGAATGCCTGAATTATAATCCCATTCCCTGTGCCATTCAGTGCAGGCACTGGGGGTGGGCACTGACCCTAAGTTAACCTATCAGAGCGCAAACTGGGAATTTTTTTTTTTTTTTGATAGCTGGTGGAGATGAGAAATGTTTTTTTCTTTCTGGATGGGTTCATATGTGGATCTCAGCCATGGAACTGCTGCAGCTATCTGCTATCATGAGGGAAGAAACCAGCTAAAGCAAAAGCCAGTACATGAACAAAACAAGGCTGAAAGAATCATGGGCAACAAGCATCGTGCCTGGATCAAACCATACCTGAAGTTCATTCAACTACTAAACATTTTGGTTTGTCATAAGTCCCTTCTTTTTATTTTGTAGGTTAGAGTTGGGTTTCCTATTACTATAAGTCCCAAATGACAGAGCAGATAACATTTATTGAATGCTTCCTAAACTCTAGGTACTGTGTTAAATATCTTACATGTCAATTAATTCTTTCATCAACCTCTGTGATTAGTACTATTATATTTCCCATTTTATAAATGATAAACTGAATCAGGATAAGATAAAGTAACTTATGTATGATCAAACACAGGCAAAGGTTGGATTTATCCCTGTGTCTGACTTGAAGCCTAAGGTATTAACCACTTTATTTTACTGCTTTACAATTCTATACAATTTAAGTCACTACTTTCTTGCTCAGTATTTAAAAGGCATTAATGAAAATGGTGTTTCTTTGCTAGCAATTAACTTGTGTTGTGCAATTAAGAAACCTATGATTCTCCCAAGTTTTAAAATATTTTAAGAATTCTTACTTCTCCCAAAGCACAAGAAACTTTAAACTTAGAGATCATTTCCTACTTATGACTATACTCATAAAAATGGCCACCATTATATCAGATGTCCTTTCTTATTATCATGAGAAGGTACTGGCTCAGTCACCATCCCTTTCACAGAAGAGAAAACTTACAATTTAGTAGGATAGTCCTTCAAGTTGCTGTTCTGCTTACAAATAATGATTGATAAAACTCATGGAAGGGGGTCTCAGGATTCAGGAACCTAACCTAATTAGTCACTAATAGCAAAAGAAATAAGCTATATGTCCCCTGAACCTTGGGGAGAGATGCATAGAGGCTGTTTGGTTGGTTCTAATATTCCTGTTCTCCTTTTAAAAAGTTTCTCCAACATTAAAAAGCAAAAACAAAACTCTATGGGAGTCATTTCTCCTACAGACCAACGCAACAATGATTTCCCGAAAGACAAAAAGGCTGAGAGGCAGACACATCTGGCTCTAAAAGGCTAGGTGATCTGTGTACCGTGGCCAGAGCGGATATGTCCACAGTCTCATAATACTCTCAACCCCCACAGGCTGTCCTGCATCTCAGCCTGGCTTTTGGATTCACCCAAAATGCAAGACATCACAGACATGTTCTCTAAAGCAGAAGTCCTGAAAGCATGAAGTAAATGCTGCTCACATTGTAACAAGGATGATTGGACATCAACGATGACAAGGGGATGCTGATTCTTTACAACCCCCGCCCCCCCGCGACTCCTCCACCATTTAACCTCAGGTGCTGCTCTTTTCATTTTGCTTGATGGATGGAAGACTACAGCTTGTCAAAACCAGAGGCTTGATCACATAGAGGACTCAGTACAATGAGATATAAATGATAGCCATAGTGGGCATGCGGTCAGGGTAGGGGAAATCCAGGAGCTGTAACAGAGCTATTTCCACATCACAGGGAAGGAGACATGATGATATAGTCCCATAGTAAACACTAGGTATAATCTTCCTAAATGCAATGCAGATTTTTTTTTAAACCTCGAAGATATTAACCAATCCAAGCAAAGGACTTTTAAATTCACAAATGACTGTCAAAAAAAAAAAAAAAAATCCAGGGAAGCTGCAGTCCCAGAGAAAATGAATGGTCTCCTAGTTGAACAAAGTTGCTGCATTTTTTGCCTGCAGGACGGGACCTAGCAGAGAAATAAAGAGGCTGTGTTGTGTGAGGGGAGTAAACCCGAAGGTAAGCATTCCAACCTTCCACCAGGCAACCCCTCCCTACCCTAACCATCATCCTCCTGCAAAGTGTTCACAATTTGCTGTCCTTCCTCCAAAAGCCAGTAGACACAGAATCAGCTTTTCCTGGCTCGGCCTTGCAAGTTGGGGCTGCCTGATGGAAAACCGAAATAAAATCAAAAGAAAGAATGCAAATCCAGCAAGGCCCTCTGACCGAAAATTGGTGTGAAATCCTTGGTCCTGAAATGCTCCCCCCCCCCCCCCCCCCCCCCCCCCCCAAAAAAAAAAAAAAGGAGGAATCATCTGAATGTCCAAGTCCCTTTCCGCAGACCCTCTGCTGCAAAGCAACAGCTTTCTTAGCTAAGTGCCAGGCAGTACACCATCGCTCTGTAACAGATGTCTGCAAATGCTGGTACTAACTCGCAAGTGTCCCCGTGCCCAATGGGGAAAAATCACAAGCTTTGTCAGGCAACAGTTATCCACAGATGCTGAACATTTGACCCAGGAGTCAAGCAGCCCGCTAGGAGTTTAAAAAAAGGTGGAGGGAGAGAGAGAAGCAAATCATACAGGTGGAACCGGCTTCCCTAGAGCGCCCGGCATCCTGCGAGGGCCCCCGGGCGCCGCGCGCCCTGGCTCACCTGGTACACGTCCCGCAGCCCGCACCACGTCCGCAGCACCTGGTGGCAAGCCCGCAGTCTCTCCGTGTACCATCTCCGCAGCGTGGACACGGTCAAGTTCCACACGAAGCGGCTGCCGCTGAACAGCAGGTCCTCCACTCCACACATGAATACCGAAGCCATGCCGCCTCCTTCCCTGGGACCCCGGGGCGGCCCGGCTCCCGCAGCTGCAGCCTAGCCCAGCACCGCCGCCGCGGGCCCGACCGCCGAGGCTCCAGCGGCCGGCTTCTGCGGGCAGCCCGGAGGGAAGAGGGGGCCGAGGGGGGCGGGGGGGGGGGCTGTCAAGCCTGCCACCAACTCGTCTTTCACCGTGCGTCCTGGCCAGCCTCCGGCGGCATGCCCCGGGATTGGGCGCCCGCCAGCCAACGGCTGCGGCTGGCACACAGAAGCCCAGTGTCCACCCCCGCCCGCTGCTCTGGCTGGCAGCGCCGAGCGAGCTGCGCTAAGCTCCGCCAGGCGAGCCCTCGGCGCTCCCCGGGCGCGGGAAGCCCTGGCCCGCGAGGACTCCCCCTGGCGCTCCCCGAGTGCGCTGGGCAGAGGGGGACGTGGAGCGAGTCTTTGCAGGCAAAGACGAGAGCTGCATTTCAGCGCTTTTGCTTGCACGTTCTGCAGACGCGCGCGCGCGCGCGCACACACACACACACACACACACACACCAGCCCAAGTCTCCTAAACCGCTTTGGGGAGCATCTTACTTTACACTACAGGGGCTTTGCTTTGTACACGCTGATAAATACCTCTAGGCAGCCACAGATGCAGGAGGGAAAAAAAAAATCCTCCGAAGCATCCCTTTGGACCTCACTCCCTGGGGGAACAGCCCTGAATGTTTCCTTGGTTGTGCTGGAGGCAGGAGATGAAGACACAGTCTCAGAGCAATAGTGTCTGCAAGGCTGCACAACCCGCCTCTGCTCCTCATTTGAGGGTCTCCAAGAAAATGCCAACCTGCCCCTTGTTGCCAGCCAGAGGGTTAGGTTCCCTCACCTCTGCACTGTGCTAATTCCAATGCAGCAGTCGGTTCATGAGAAAAACAAAGAGTGTTCTTGGTCTTTAGCAAATAGCTTCCAGTTACCATGTGCTGGAAAATAGAAGCTCACAAGAATCCTTGGTTTGGTTCTGGAAAATTCAGCCTCTGGATATGTCTAGCTGCGGCTGCCAGCACAAAACAGCACACAGGTAGTTTATTCCTGACTCAAAACTGAAGGAAACTGTTTGACCACTCATGAAGTCACCGGATGATTAATGTTCTGTTGTTGTTGTTGTTTTAAAGTTCTCCCTGTGGAATTGATATTGCCTAAGGCATTTGGGAAAAGGAAGCCCCACATACCACCAGTCTCTGTTTCCCTTTATTTTTTTTTTAAGATTTTATTTATTTATTTGACAGAGAGAGACACAGCGAGAGAGGGAACAGAAGCAGAGGGAGTGGGAGAGGGAGAAGCAGGCTTCCCGCCGAGCAGGGAGCCCGATGCGGGGCTTGATCCCAGGACCCTGGGACCATGACCTGAGCCGAAGGCAGACGCTTAACGACTGAGCCACCCAGGCGCCCCTCTGTTTCCCTTTAGAATGTGTGTAGAATTCAGTTCCATATAATAGTATAACATTTCTTATAGCAAAAGCACTGCAGCAAATTTCAAGATGTTGTTTTTTTCCTGAATCCATTTGTAGGACAATTGTCTGTTTTATTGGTGGTTTCACACCTGGGCTGTTATCTTGGCTATTAAGTGGCAGAGAGGTAAGGTGCCAAAGCCTTTCTCCTGAACTAGCTCAGAAGGCTTCAGAACAGATTATCGACAAGCTGATTTAGCTTTATTTCAGGTTTCAAATGTGCCTTTGGAATCTTACTTCAGGTGAAACTCAGAACGCAAAAATGTGTTCTCAAAGTGCCTATTGTTTTGGAAGTACCCATAACCAGGAAACTTTTAAATGGCATTTCTCTTATTACTTTTTACTTATTCTTACTACCAATAAAATCACCTAAGAGTTTTTGTTGAATTAGTTCATTGGACACAAGACCTGATCCAAGATTTGGAAACAATTCTTTGCGGTAAGTCTACCCTATGGGCTCATGAGTATGCATTCTGACGATGTTTTCCAACACAATGGTCACAGTGTTTCCACAGAATCAGCGTATACTAGGTCTTACGGAATCAAAAGAAACTGAACTAAGTATAGTTTGAAAATGAAATGTCATCCTTCTAATGGAAAACTACTGAACTTCAAAAATGGAGTTTTAGTATGAGTGAATGGAGGTGGTACATTTATTTAATGATGCAGTGTGACTGTATTCTCGGAAATGTCGGGCAGCAAAGGGAATACCAGAATAAAACCTCCAACAGGTCAATTATCTCTGTCTCATGACACCATGCTCTCAGAAGAGATGCTCTAGAAACCGGGGCTGTTATCTCTCTGTGCACAGGTCTAAAGTCAGTGCTCAGTTCCAACGTCAGGCATTTTCATTCCAGACTTTCAAAGTTGGTGCTTATACTATTTTCTGAAAAGTGGGATGTGGTGTCAGGGTTCTCAAAGTGCGGTGCCTGAACCAGAAGCATCAACATCATCGGGGGAACTGGTGAGAGATGCAAGTTTTCAGCCCGCTCCAGAATCAGAAACTCTGGAGTGAGGTCAGCAATCCCAGTGCTCACGCAGCCTCTGGGGGATTCACACTAAAGGGGGAAAAGCACTGTTGTAGGGCATGGTTGGCAGAAGCCAAGTCTCCTACGAGAAAGACACCTGACTTAAATCTCTGCCCCTTAAGACCTTGTACAAGCTCCTAAAACCCACAGAGCCTCAACGTCCTCATCTATAAAATGGGGATAATATCAGAATCCACTATCTAGGGTTTTGGGGGAAAATTAAGTAAAAGATTCCATATAAAGTGTTTACTGTAGCTGGCAAGGGGTAAGCATCCAAGGACACAAACTACCACCACCACTCCACCCAAATCATGAATTGTTTCAATTTTTTGTATGCAGATAAAACAGAAGGTGGGTGTTTTTTGTTTTTTTTTCTTAATTTCAACTCATCATCTACATCTATTTTCCTATCCCTTTTTGTGGGTTGGAGGTTACAGTTGGTGGTGATTTGTTGGCGGGGGGGGCAATTCTGTCACTTTCATTCAAGTTCCCAAAAAGCTTTCTGAAGCTCCATCTTCCCCAGCATAGCCAACCTTTGCTGGGGGACTTGGAGAAGCCGTGGATGCTCAAAGCTGGATGCAAGACAAATAAAGACACCAACGTCCACACTGATACACTTCTTACCCGAACAGTTTTCCTCTCCTGCAGAAGAAGTTTGGAGCTCTAGGACAGGGAAGGAAGGGTAAGTTCCTTCTCACCAGGGACCAACAGGGTGGGGAGGGGAGATGGCCACTGAACCCAGATGTGCAACCGTGGAGAAAAGAGCGACCCAAGTGTGGCATCATTCTTAAAATGGACTAACCACATGGGACAAACCAGATCCCAGGCACACACCCTTGAGGCTGGCCTGAAATTTCCAGTGGAAAAGGAGCTAAATCAAGCTGGCTTCAGAAGTATCTTGCTCATAATTTCTTTCTTTCTTTCTTTCTTTCTTTCTTTCTTTCTTTCTTTCTTCCTTCCTTCCTTCCTTCCTTCCTTCCTTCCTTCCTTCCTTCCTTCCTTCCTTCCTCTCTTTCTTTCTTTCTTCCTTCCTTCCTTCCTTTCTCTCTCTCTCTTCCTTCTTTCCTTCCTTCCTTCCATTCAAGAAGAGGACTTTCTTTCCTCTTCAGCATCACCATTCCCTGCAATATGCTGTAATTTCCTGCAGCTCTCTCTGGAGATTTAAAAAGATGCTTCAGGTGACAGCATTACTCATACACCTGGGAGTTCTGCTACAGAGGTAAAAGAGAAATTGTCATTATCCCTGAGGCTCCTGTAGGTTCTCCTTTGAGCAATCAGCAGGAGGAAGAGCACAATGCTGGGAAGACAGCATGAAATGCCAACTCCTGTCTCTAGAAAGAGAGAGCCAGTTGGTAACATAGCTTCCAATGGTTCCCTCTGCCCATGAAAAAGACAGAGTTCACTGCCAGTGGACAATTTTTTTTTTTTTTAAGACAGAGCAAGCACAATTTGAGTGGTGGTGGAGGGGCTGGGGGAGAGGGAGAGAGAGAATCTTAAGCAGGTTCCATGCCCAGTGCTGAGACCAACAGGGGGCTCAATCCCACAACCCTGAGATCATGACCTGAGCCGAAATCGAGTTGGATGCTTAACCCACTGAGCCACCCAGGCACCCCTGTGCCAGTGGACATTTTTAAACTATACTCTTTACACACCTGAAAAGCCAGTGTGGCTAAATTCTGATAGACTCTGAATATCTGACTTGGGCTTGAGGGGGATGAAAACAAGGTCTAGTTCAATGGCTCTCAATCAGGGGCAATTTTGCATCCCTCCCTCTGGAACATTTGTCAATGTCTGGAGACATTTTTGGTTGTCACAACTGGGGGGGGGGTGTGCTACTGGCATCTAGTGGGTAGAGGCCAGGGAGGCTGCTCAACATCCTACAATCCCCAGGACAGTCTCCAGAAAAAATGACTCCTCTGCCTAAAATGTCATGCAAGTTGATGAACCCTGGTCTAATTAAATGCTACACTCTGCTCTTCCACTCACAAGGCTTCTGTGGGGGGAAAATTTCCTCCCTCTTGATATTTTCTCCCCAAAAGGCAGATTGGGGAAAAATGCAACAATCATTCCATGATGGTTTTTGGGCACTTACGAAAGAGCTATAATGAACTTAACGTCCTTTGAGAAAGAACTGGAATGCCATTTTCTATTATCTTCACCTACCTTTTTATGATTTATCATAAAAATGAGGAATAGTAATTTTCATCATAAACTATTTATATTTTGGTTCTCTGGCTTTTGGTTTTATCATTTCATTTAAATTAGAGACTCCTTTGTTGGGGCAAAGCCTTTCTTTGGCATATTACAAAAATTCCCACCACAATCACCCCACGGTGGAATACTGATGCCTCCCTTGGGCCAGGCAATGCTACAAAATCTCTCATGTGACAGGATGTTTCCCCTTCTTCCTCTTTTCTCGATTAGACTGCAAGCTCTATCAGGAAGCCCTGTGGGTGAGGTGGGGGTGGGGTAGCTGGATGGTCTCTCCCCATTGTGGAGTACCCCTTGCACTGGAAAATGTTTTGTGACCCTGGGCTCTGCCAGGAGTGCCCCTGGTCATTATGACATCAACAACAAAAGCACCTCAATGCCCCCAGGTGTGGTGGTAGCTACCCCCACTCAGAAACCACTGGTAGAAGTAGGGAAAGGGTCTTCTTATTGTTTCCCTGGTGGCTGGCACATAGCAGGCAATCAGGAAATGTTTATTGAACTGACAAATGAATGACTATTTGTCTCAACAGGGATACAGAAAGAAGTTCATCCATTCCCAAAATACATACTCTTGTTCCTTAAAAAAATGATGTATTGAGTTTGCATTATGTGTCAGGCAGGGGACTAAGTCCTTAGAATGCACTGTAACAACACAGAGATGAACTCTGTCTCAGGGGGTCTTCGAGTGGAGTGGGGAAGGCAGACAACTGACCAAGTAATAAGAGGAAGCGGGCACTGCCACATGGGTTATAAGGGAGACATGTAATGTAGGATGTGGCGGGGAGGAGGGTCAGGGAATGCATCACATGATGCTGCAGCTGAGACAGAGGGGTGAGTAGGAGAGAGCTAGGCAACAGGGGGAGGAGACATGCAAATCACGCTCCAAGGCAGAAGCGCAGTAAGAACGAAGGCTCTATGGCAAGACAGATCCCAGATTTGTGGCAGTAGGGGATGCTTGAACAGTAGGGGGGCCAGGGAAGCCCATCTGGGCAGAAGCTGCCGAGTGCCAGCGGTGAGAAGAAAAGGCTTAGGGTAGGCTTGTGGGAATGTCTACATAACTAAGCCAAAGGAGTCAACATGTCTCTCATCCCCTGCCCCCACCTCCCCGGGACCCCAGCGCGTTAACCTGCAGAACAGGGTGAGGATTTGATGGGTGAAGGTGCCCCCTTCAAAGCAACTGTGCAGAGGCAGGCTTCTCATTCAGGGGGTCTGTTTGCCCCTCCCCCTTCTACATCCCACCCCAAGGAGGAGGCAGGAGGGCTTGGCGGGGAGAGAAGTTCTGCTTCAATCCCATTTGAGCCAGAGGCTAGGTGGTCTTGTTCTTCTCTCCATGCCTGCTTTCACTCCTCTTTCCCTTTGGCTGAGAGAGCGAGAAGCATCTTTCAGTCTTGGACCCAAACAGGAGGAGATGGAAGGGAGTGTGCAGAAGTAGCAAAATCCTGAAGGGGAAGGAACCAGTTACGATTGCCCAGCGCTGACTAGTAGGCTGCTTAAGTTCTGCAGCCACCTTCCTGACTTTGAATGGCTTTTTGGCATCATAAAGATCTAAAAACACTACAAAGTAAATAATATCCAGCACACTAAGGCATCTATCCAGCTTCTATCCTTTGGCAAACTCATTCCACTCCTAGAGGAAAAAAACGAAGAAAGAAAACAAAATAAAATCTTCTCATCTTCCTCAAAAATCTCATCTGTTATTTTATTAAACCAAATTCTCCTTGCTCAAAGGAAAAAGGAGGGATGCTATCTTTACTATATGAGGTACAAAAAAGGAAGCAACATGCTAGATCCACAATGTCTCCATTTTTACTAGTTAATTCATTCAACAGATATTGGAAGCTCCTGCCAAGTCAAATTTTAGAAGTCATGTATGTAGATGAGCACTTGAAAGGGATGTTGGCTCCAAAGAAACCCACACCGGTGAGTGGGAAAGAGCTGACCTTCTTCTTGAAAGAAGGAATAGTATCAATGTTGTGACTTACCTCCCACCCCCATAATTTGTCACCTCTTATTTACACTTAATTTACATGCACACCAACAAGGACAAAATTAAAATAGTAACAAATTGGTCTATATGGCACCTTTTTTAAGAAAAGATTTATTTATTTGAGAGAGAGAGAGAGCGAGCAGGGGAGAAGGAGAGAGACTCCCCTCTGAGTGCCAAGCCTGATGTAGGGCTCGATCTCAGGACCCTGAGATCAGGACCTGAAGAGAAACCAAGAGTTGGTTGCTTAACTGATGGCGCCGTTTAGGCACCCCAATAGCACCCCTTTTTCTAAATAAACAAAGGCAGCTCCACATGTAGCATCAGTTGATTTCCACAGTATTCTCCCAAGGTCAAACAGAGAAAGGCTTTGCTGGCCCCAATTCATGGAAAAACAAACTGAGGCAAAGAGAAGCTGGGTAATTTGCTGAAGATCAGTGGGAAAAGCATTTAAAAGCATCTTAAATGATATAGCTGCTAATTTTTCAATCCTTCTAATTTGAGAGACAAAAGGACAATTTCTTTTGTATTGATGTTATTTTCTTTGGCTTCATTCTATAATTTATAGGGTATGAATGGCTCTGGGACTTATTTATTCCTCCAGGAAGTGAATGTGATAAAATGCCCACCCTGTGGACTTACCCAATTTAAGTAAGAATAAAACAATGATGAGAAGAAAAAGAAAACGAAAAGTAATAGAATTTTTTTTATGGGAGTTAGGAGCAGTTACTTGAAACCCAACAGACTTTTACTTCTATACAATAAATGAAAGAAGAAAAACAAAAAGATACATAAAAAATCTTGACTGTCCAAAGATCAATCATACTGTGTATGTGCCAATAACTAGTAAAATGAAAAAGAGAAATCAGCCAAGATCGATGGCTTGCAAGGTTGTAAGAACTCTCAAGACCAGGTATACTCTGGCCATCAAACAAAGAAGTTATAAAAAATAGATAATTTTCCTGTTATTACTAAAAAATACAGAATGAGGGCGCCTGGGTGGCTCAGTTGGTTAAGCAACTGCCTTCGGCTCAGGTCATGATCCTGGAGTCCCGGGATCGAGTCCCACATCGGGCTCCCTGCTCAGTGGGGAGTCTGCTTCTCCCTCTGACCCTTCCCCCCCTCATGTGCTCTCTCTCTTTCTCTCAAATAAATAAAATCTTTAAAAAAAAGTACAGAATGATTTGGTAGGATTATTGCTAGGAATTTTGACTATTTGGCCCTGAGCAGCAAGAACGAAATAAAAGCGGGCGCCTGGGTGGCTCAGTTGGTTAAGCGACTGCCTTCGGCTCAGGTCATGATCCTGGAGTCCCGGGATCGAGTCCCACATTGGGCTCCCTGCTCAGCAGGGGGTCTGCTTCTCCCTCTGCCCTCTTCCCTCTCGTGCTCTCTGTCTCTCATTCTCTCTCTCTCAAATAAATAAATAAAAATAAAATCTTTTTTTTTAAAAAAAGAAGAAAATAAAAACAAAGTTTGGCATGTAAAAACCAAAAAAAAAAAAAGATAATAAAAGTATTTATCTTATCTTACTATCCTAAAATTAACTTAAAGTTGATATTAGTGACATATTGTTCTCAACTACAGAAGGGATTGTCAACAAGAGAAAGCAGCATGCTACAGGCCTAAGGCGTATGGATATTTCATAGAGGTGAGAAAACAGTTGTATATTCTTCAGATCAAGAGTTCAGAGAGCTCTAGGCAGTATTTGAGAAGAATGAGGAAAAGAACTTCATGATCTGGCCTTGAATCAATAACAAAGGAAGAAAACAGGAGTTTCACTCCAAAAGGAGCTGGGACCAAAGAGATTTAAGGTAGATGTCCTCACTCTAAAAAAATTCCATTATCATCTCGTCTGGTGGACTTGCAGATAATTTTGGTTTATTCTTTGTATGTTTATATATTTTGGCAGATGGTGTCAGCTGTCTATTCATCAACCATTTACCCTCCCCCCCTTTTCAGAGCCTTCATTTTCCATACCCCTGAAATGAACAATGATTGATCTAAGGGAAGGCAAGACACCCCATCTGTCAATAAGATATAAAGTGAAGCTTTCTAAAGAGTTTTTTTTTTTAGGTTTTATTTATTTATTTGAGAGAGCGAGAGGGCACGTGGGGGTGGGGGTGGTGTGAGAAGGGGCAGAGGGAGAGGGAGAAGCAGGTTCCCCCCTGAGCAGAGAGCCCGACGTGGGACTCTATCCTAGGACCCTGGGATCATGACTTGAGCCGAAGGCAGACGCTTAAATGACTGAGCCACTTGGGTGCCCCACTAAAGAGTTCTGGAAAAGATTTCCCTCTGAAAAAATGGAACACAAGAATTTTGTCAGCATATTCCTGATTCCTGCTTGGGACATTGTTGGATGAAGACACAATGCTTTGAGCCACAGCAGCTATCTTGTGACCAAGAGGACATGTGTTGACAGCAAAGACAGGAGAAAAAGGATGGTAAAAGCCTGGGTCTTTGATGACTTTGTTTAGATGTCAAATCAACCTGGGAGAAGTCTACTTTCAGATGACTTGCAATGAGACTTAAACAGTATAGGGCCTTACATAGTTTAAGCTGTTTTAGTTGGATGTTTTGTTACCTTCAACAGATAACATTTCAAAACTTACCACAAAGCCATAGAATCAAGACAGACAAGCACCGGCATAAGGATAGATACACAGATCAATGAAATAAAAATCAAGAGAGCAGAAATCAATCCTCATTTATGTTCAATTGATTTTTGACTGTCAACACCACCCAAAGGGAAAGCATCGTCTTTTCAGCAAATGGTGGTGGGACAGCTGGATACTAACATCAAAAGAATGAATTTGAACCCCTACCTCACATCATATACAAGAATTAACTCAATATAGATCAAAGAACTAAAAGTAAGAGTGAAATCTGCAAAACTCTTAGAAGAAAACATAACTGTGTATCTTTGTGACACTGGATTAGGCAGTGGTTTCTAAGATACGCCATGAAAAGCCTAAGTAACAAAAGAAAGAAAATCAATAAATAGGCCTTTATCAAAATTAAAAACTTTTGTGTTTCAAAGAATACAATAAATAAAGTGGGGGGAAAAAAAAAACCCAGCCACTGACTGGGAAAAAATATTTGCAAATCTTTTATCTGATAAGGAACTTCTATCCAGAGTATATAAATAGCCACAACACAATCAGGAAAAGACAACCCAATTTTAAGGGAGGAAAAGCATTTGCATAAACATTTCTTTAAAGCAGATATATGAATGCCTACTAAGCACATATAAAGATGCTCAACATCATGAATCCTTAGGAAATGCGAATCAAAACCACAATGGTATACTACTTCATATCTACTAGAATGGCTATAATCAAAAAGAAGAATAACAAGAGTCAGCAAGGATGTGGAGAAAACTGGAATCTCACACACTGCTGGTATGAATGTAAAACAGAACAGCCACTGTGGAAAAGATTAGCAATCTCTCAAAAGGTTATAAGTAATAAGTAATAAGTAATAAAAAGGAATGAGGTGTATTCCCAAGAGAACTGAATATATATGTTCACCCAAAAAGTTGCACACAAATGTTTATAGCAGCATTATTGGTAAGAGTCAAAAAGTAGAAACAGCTCAAATGTCACCTGATAGTGGACACACACCATGTGGTACAGCTATATAGTGGAATATTACTCAGCCACAAAAAGGGATGAAGTAATGACACAAGCTACAACATAGACAAATCTTGAAAACATTATGTTAAGTAAAAGAAACCAGACAAAAAAGCCATATATCCATAGAGACAGAAAATAGGTTAGTGGTTGTCAGGGTTTTGGGGGGATGGAATGGGAAGAGACTGCCAATGGGTAATGGAATTTCTTTTTTTTGTAATTTATTTTATTAAAAAAAAATTTTTATTTAGAGAGAGAGAAGGGGGGAGGGGCAGAGGGAGAGAGAGAGAATGTTAAGCATGTTCCACACCCAGCACGGAGCCCAACGTGGGGCTCGATCTCACGACCCTGAGATCATGACCTGAGCTGAAATCAAGAGTCAGACACTTAACCGACGGAGCCATCCAGGCGCTCCTGGAGTTTCTTTTTATAGTAATGAAAATAATTTGGAATTAGATTATGGTGATCGCTGCACAACCTTGTGAATATACTAAAAACCACTGGATTGTGCACTTTTTAAAAAAATTTTTTAAAAAAATTTATTTATTTGACAGAGAAAGAGAGACAGCAAGAGAGGGAACACAAGCAGGGGGAGTGGGAGAGGGAGAAGCAGGCTTCCCGCGGAGCAGGGAGCCTGATGTGGGGCTCAGTCCCAGGACCCTGGGATCATGACCCGAGCCGAAGGCAGACGCTTAACGACTGAGCCACCCAGGCACCCCATGAGTTGTGCACTTTCAAAGGGTGAATTTTGTGATTTGTGACTAAATTAAAAAAATCAAGAATAAATAATCAAGGAATCATAAAAAAATAAATAACAAGAGGAAATACTAATCCATGCTACAAAATGGATGAATCTTGAAAAAACTATGCTAAGTGAAAGAAGACAGCAAAGATCACATATTTTATGACGTCATTTACATAAAATGTCCAGATTAGGCAAGTCTATAGGGATAGAAAGTAGATAGTGGTTGCCCAGGGCTGGGGGCGGGGGGGTTTGGAGGGAGGGTAGGGGAAATGGGGAATGACTGCTAATGGTACAGGGTTTCTTTTTAAGACAACGAAATGTCCTAAATTTAGAGTATAGTGATGGTTGTACAACTCTGTAAATATACTAAAAGTCATTGAATTAAACATTTTAAACAGGCGAACTTTATATGTGAACTCTATCTCAATAAAGCTGTTACCAATAAGCAAACAAACAAATAAATAAATAAAATGGAACACATCTTAATGCTTTACTTGTATTTTCTGAATGTTCTACAATGAGCATGCAATACTTCTTTTTCTTTTTCTTTTTTTTTTTTTAAGATTTTATTTATTTATTTGAGAGAGAGAGAATGAGAGAGAAAGAACACATGAGAGGGGATAGGGTCAGAGGGCGAAGCAGACTCCCCGCCGAGCAGGGAGCCCAATGCGGGACTCGATCCAGGGACTCCAGGATCATGACCTGAGCCGAAGACAGTCGCTTAACCAACTGAGCCACCCAGGTGCCTGCAATACTTATTTTTCAGGAAAAGGTGTCTGAATTTCTTGATTGGAAAAAAAAATGTCCATTATACAAAACAAAGTAAAAATAAAAGCAGGAAATCAGTACTGCATATGAACTCCACTGCGAAACTCAGTGAATGCAGGCAGCTAAAAAAACTAAAGGAAAATACATCAAATTAATGATAGTGATTTTGAGTTAGGCTCACTGAGTGCTGTTTATTATGTTTTTTTGGAGGGCTTTCTTTTCCTTCTTTTCTATATCAGTACATATTATTTTTTGATTTCTAATTCTGAAGTGCACATGAAATCAGACAAAATGTTATTCTTCAGCGAATGAAATGTTAAGTCTCTCTCCCATCTGGGTTCCCCAGCTCATTTCCAGGACTGCCATGTAAGATTGCTCAAGTTGTTTACTGCACAATGGCATGTGGCTGAAGAAGTGAGGAGAGGTTATAATCGAGCCTGGCCTCTGCTGGATAAGCCACAACTCATGGCTCTGAGGAAACAATCCTTTTCATCTAAACCACATGAAAATGCTATGTAAGGAGTGGCAGCCCTGCCCATCTCCCCTTCATAAAGGCTACCACAATGCCTAGTTTTTTGTATGCCCCTCCAGACATAGTCTATGTTATCCAAATAGATACATCATGCTGTGTGGATGAAACAGTTATTTAAAAAGAATAAAGAAATACTAGGAAAAGCAATTCAATATAATCAGAATTCAAGCACTTCTAGAGAAGTCATTCAAGGTAAAATAGGATTAAGAGGAAGGGGAAAAAAAAAACCTATTTGTAATAAACAAGTCTTAAGGGAAGAATCCTAAGTGCAAGGATTGTTGGATTGTCTTCCACCTTAGCAGTCTCCAATTCACGTATGTTGTTTAAGCAGCAAATGAAACTAACTGAAATGCAGTTGTCAAGTGGGTTGATACTTGGTGCTGTATTCACCATGCTCCCCCCAACTTAGAAGAGTATGGTGGTATGTGTATGGTCCAGCTTCCACTGTGGAGAGCTTTAGGGTTTTCATCTGCTGAGAAACCTGGGAAAGGAGTGTCTCCATATGAAGCCTGGCACTTCCATTTCATTCACTCCAGTGTCCTTGAAAACAAAGAGAATTGCTCACACAGAAACCTAGAGCACTCTGTTAATCTGTAGTCTAATATCTCTATATTTATTCAACTTGGGCTGAAGCTTCTACTTATTTAGGGAAAATAATGATTAAGCCAGTAAATAATTCAAATAATGAGATCTGATTGCAAGAATTGTTCTGACACTCTGAGGAACCTTTTCGGCTCTTTGCCTGTGTTTCTGTTCCATGTTTTGCCTCCTTACAGAAGGCAATACTGGTCTTCTTTTGGGTTCCAACTCCTTTGCCCCAGGCTCTTCATCTGCTGTTCCTTCAGTTCTGAACACTCTTCTCCACCCCAGAATTTCATCCAGTGAACTCCTGTTTATCTTTCCAGCCTTAGCTTGAATCTTGATCCCTCCAAGCAGGAGAGTGCCCCATCACAGCAGCTTGATCTCAACCCCAGACCACACACTTCCCGAGTGCCTGCCTTGTCACCATAGCACCTGGCTCATAGTAGGTACTCAATAAACCTAACCTTTGAGTCGACGGACATGCAAAAGCTATCCATGATCCTCGGAGAGCCTCACTCATTTAAACAAATTGAGTGCTATTTAAAAGAAAGCTTAGAATTAATGGAGAGCCAAGAATAATAAGGCTTGGTTCTTATTACTCCTTAGGACTAGAAGTGTCTTCCAAGGAAAAAGTGGGGAGAAAATGAGGCTGGATTAGGGCAAATCTCAGATGAAAAACAAGACTGAGAAAAAATGGTTGGGACCTAGGAAGGTGATCAGATGACTTAAGTGCGAGATATTTCTACTACAGCAGAGGACACTGTGTGCTAAGAAGGTGATATGTGGAACCATCTCGATTTTAATTTGACCTGATTCAAATAGGTCTTGACAGTAGCAGCGGGATTATACAAGATATATTTGTCCTCCTAAGTGGCTTATTCTCTAAAGCCCCTTGCAAGAGGGCTTTGGGACGTTCAGAAACTAGTTCTGTTTCTATTTCTTCAAGTTATGCTAGGAGCAGGATAAGAAGGCTTGAATTCATTTGCCTTGTGGATTTGTTCTCTGTTTCTATTTCTAAAACAGAATACTTAAGTCTGTTAACTGATTAACTACAACAGTGCTGAGAATGTCAACAGTTACTGGCATTCTTTTTGAATGTCATTTTCCATACATGCCACTATATAGTTTCAGAGATGATAAAGAATTGAAATTAGTAATTTAAGATATTCAGTATAGAATTAAATAAAATGCAAACATTATATTTACATGATAAAACACAACTACCAAAAACATAAGATTATGTTCAAGTTGGAGAAGAATTTTCCAAGGCCCACTGTTATTGAAATATGGTTGTGTGGAGAGGAGAGCATCCAGACTAATTTCATTTCCTTCCACAACAGTGAAAATATATGCAGACTGGCTCTCTGCAACTATTCCATTCAAGTAAACTACATGGCAAAGGGAGGGGAATATGTACCTTCAGGGGCCAAGGGTGGGCCCTAAAGCAATTTTAGCAATGAGAAATTGAATTCACCGATTTTATCTTAAAGATTCATGTGGATTTTGTATTCTTCTCCATAATATATCTTTGATTTTCCTTCTAAAAATACACTAAGTAAAACTGAAGGTACAGGAAGATGCACAATGTTTATTTTTGGTTTCCCATAATCTCTTAGGGCACCTCCTAATATCCTGATGAGGACAGAGTGTTACCCCAGTGTAAGAAGCACAGAGGTAGACATTAGGGGATATAATCATTATAGTCTAATCAAACTTCAGAAAAGCTTTTAGCTTAGTTAAAAAAAAAGTTTTTCCATCAACAAATGATTAAATATGGTAATCTGGGGTGCCTGGCTGACACAGTTGGTTAAGTGCCTCTTGATTAAGTGACTCTTGATTTCGGCTCAGGTCACGATCTCAGGGTTGTGAGATCAAGTTCTGCTTAGGGCTCTGTGCTCAGCACGGAGTCTGCTTGAGTTTCTCTCTCCCTCTTCCTCTGCCTCTACCCACCATGCTCTATCTCTAAAATAAATAAATAAAATCTTAAAAAAAAACAAATATGGAAATCTATATACAGACAATTCTTCTGGAAGCTCAGAGATTCCTATCATAGCACATACCAAACTGGAGTGAATTTCTCGTTTCTTATTCTATCCAACCGCTGTGGTCCTAGGGCAATTACCCAACATCCATTATACCCAAAATAAATAGCTTAAACTAAGTATGGTAATCCCATTCTCCTTCCCATGTGATTGGTTTAGGAAGGGCATCTGATACAGTCTTGACCATTAAGACCCAAGGTGAAGTCTCCTGAGGGGGTTCTGGGACACTTTTTCCAGAACTGGCAGAGCCACCTTACCACCAGCTGATGATGAAGCCAGACAGAGATTCCATTTAAGCAAGACAATTACCAACAAGGGAAACTGGAGTCTTTAAGCACTGTGTGGGATGCCCACTTCTGTGAGATAATATTGTTTCCCTATTAATTAAGCCAGTTAACGTGTGTCTTCTCTTTCACTTTAGGAGATCTTTGACAATATACTTTACATTAGACTGGAACTTTGTCAAGGGCAGGATGTATGATTTATTTATTTTTTAAAACTTAATCTTATTTAAATTCAAATAATTAACATTTGGAGTATTATCAATTTCAGAGGTAGAGTTCAGTGATTCATCAGTTGCATATAACACCCAGTGCTTATTACATCACATGAGGATGTATGATTTATTAACTTCGTATCCCAGGGTCTAACACAGCATCCTACAGATAGTAAGGGCCTAATTAATATATGCGGGACTAATTGAACCAATCATCAAACTTAAGATGTACAAAGTTAATTTTCTCGTCAACACTAGGCCTCCTAGACCTCTAACACCCAAATGAACCACCCAGATTATAGACACTATGACATGAAGGGAGGTGAGGTTGTTGGCCTCTGGAGATAGTACTACGATTGACCTCAATGTATCATTAATAACATATGAAAAACAGCAATTGAAAGTGATAAAGAACGCTGGCTAAGGAAGCGGTGAGAAAGATCCAGAGTGATTATTTTGTTTAAAGGAGGCGCCACCTTGGAATGTCTGGATTATGGTACTATTCACTCACATACAGAATGCAGGAGAGGAACAGTGCCTGTGTATTTGTAAAACATCCAGGAGGAATACCAGTAGTAGCTGGATGTGTAGATAATACTGACGATATTGTGTGTGCGTATCTACACTGGGGAAACACAAAGGCTAGGTAAGATCGCCACTACCTCATTAGTATGAACTGCTTGGATCGTAGAGGTACTTTGAGGTTTAGTATGGATTGAGGGGCCTCAAATTGGCACATGGATATTCCTTGGGAAAGGAAGATCTACTCCTTACTGATACTCCTTAGAAAAGAAGCTGCATGTCAGGCATTGATTTAGGGAATTGTACACACATCGATCCATCCTCATGTCCTCAAAAACTCTGAAGTATTATCACCATCCCCCTCTTAAACTGGCCTACATGGGCAGTTTCTTCCATTAAACAAGGAAGAACAAATACAACAAAGAATACCATGTAATCTAGCATTCTCCAAGAGAACCTTTTCCTAGCAAAATAAAGGGTTCAGTGATGGGGAAATTTCAACAAGGAAGGAGGAAACCCTTCCCCATCAGGTAAGTGGAGAAGCAGACCTCATTCCTGCCATTACTGCTTACCCCTGAGACTATGAAATATCAGGCACTATTCAAATAGAGTCACAGGATCCTTCACAGGGAGGAGAAACAGGCTGGACAGGTTCTGAAGTATAGAAACCTTAAATATGTATCGAATGCAATCAGCTTAAAAATAAAAGAGGCTTAAGGACATGGTCAGATCTTACAAGTCCAATGTACTCTAGTTATGAAATACAGTGTAGCATTCTCTCTCACTATTCCACACACGTGTGCATGTATGCAAATGCATGCATGTGCACATACACACACACCACACTGGTCCCTTTTTGCACACTTAATTCTACTTAAAATCAGACACAAGTCTATTCCTAAGGATATTTTCTTCTGGGTTCTCTTGAAGTCAAATCGAAAATACAATAAAAAAAAAAAAAAGGAAAAGGAAAAGAAAATCCATGCAAATGTATTTGTTTCCCCTGAGATTTCGGCCTAATAATAGAACTCCAAAAAATTAAAAATTTACAGGCTTTCTAATCTAATCATTTCCATCATATCATTTTCTTTAATGCTAAGGATGAAAAATGTGACTCTATATTTAAACTTGTTTATCAGAGTTAGAAGTATCAGATAGAACTTTGGCTACAGTATATTGATTTCTTGTTATAAAGCACCTATTAAGCCTTTAATTCTCACCACGGTCTATGAAACAGGATTATTAATACCTCAATTTTACAGATGGTGAAACAGACGCATAGAGCAGTGAAGAAGTGACAGGTTCAATTCAGAGACTGGAGGCAGACACTGGGGTACCCAGAGGCCAGTAGTCAAGGTTGAGCAGTGAGTTTAGCACTTGGTACTGGGTGGAGTTGAGCACAACCAAAGAAGGTCAATAAAGATAAAAGGTCAAGTTCATACGAGTGGGTGAGAATGAGGTCACCAACAAAGGAGGATAAGGCATGAAGAAAGGTGAGTTGGTTGGCTCAGAATTCAAAATTCCATAAGAATGGAAAGAAGGTGTAAGAGGTCTTGTTATATCCATGAGTGTCTACCCCAAGGGCAGGGACCAGTGCTATCCCAGTGCTGGCACATTAACAGGCACCCAAAGAAAGCTTGCTGAAGCAGACCGGAATGGAAGGGGTTAGAAATGTGGTCCAGCGACCTAGGAGAGAAATGTGGGGTGCCAGTGCCAGCTACACAGAGCCTGTAATGTCTTTATTTGCCAGAGCTCTTTGCTTGCAAACAACAGAAACATAATTCTAACTCATTTAAGCAAAACAGGAACTATATTGTCTGGGTGTCTGTGGTACCCTAATGTCTACCTCTCTTCCAGCCTCTGAATCTAACCTGTCACTCTCTTAACTTCCCCAAATGGGGGGACAGGCAGGGTCAAATGGGCCTTGAGGATACCAAGAACTTTCTCTTTCTTTCTTCTTCCCTTGCCATGCTTCCTTTGCATGGTTCATTCATTCTCTCAGGTTTGCTATCTCAACAGGGTATAAAAAAACCACAACCAAAGGCAGCTCCAGGAATATGTGTCCTTCTAGCCTACTAATGAGCCAGCTCTTCCCTGCCAGCTCCAGTAGGTTAAATCATGGGCCAGCATGTGGATTAACTATCATAAGCACTGTGGTTAGAGTGGAGGGGATGGTGGGGTGCTTATTGATTGGCTCAGCCAGAAACAGGGGCCATGCCAAGGTCCAGGAGAGTGGGGTAGCATGACTGGCAGCTCTCTACCGAACAACTTGGTCAGAGTGTGGAAAGAACATTTCCCCCAGTGAAGGAAGTTCCTGTTACCAGAAGAAGGAGGTAAAGGGATGCTGCACAGCAGAAACAGCTGATGTCCACTATGAGGCCTCTTGTCTTCAAGAAAAGCCAACATCCAAGCTAAGGTAGAACCACTGTTAAACCATAATGTCCTTGCCCAGAAATACACCACAGTGTCTGGCTTACTCCAGTACCATATTTTCTAGTCCTTTCTTTATTTGTGTCAGAAATTAAATAATCCACAGTGATGTGTTTTCTGGTCTGTAGAAAGGCCTTCTAGTTCCATGGCAGCCCATCCAACTGAAATTTAAATTTTACTCGGTCCCTCCTAGTGAAACAGTCCCCCAGGATATGTACCATATTAATAGTAACAGTCTTCATATTAAAGTGATTTCAAATAATATTCGTTTGCATTTTCAATGATTTGTTTATAGGGCACCTTGGGTATAATACATATTAAATTCTTACATCTGTTCCAGGAATGGATGCATTGCTTTTTCTTTTATTTCACCCACAGAATATCAATAACACCACATTCTTAATTTTATTGGGATCCCATAAATCTAAAAGCTTAAAATGTTATTAAAAAGGCCCTCACCACTGCCATCTGGGAGGGCAATTCTTTCTTATTCCCTTTCCATAAAAGGCACAAGGTGCCAAATGCTAAAACCTTTTGCCAAGGTTGGCTTAAGGTTTTTAAATGACCAAAGGCATGCTCATCCAGTCACTCAGTTAAAACTTTTAAAGCTTCAGTTTCAATGAACAATGACTCTTGGAAAAACCTGCACTGGATTCCAGCCGGGACTCCACTATAGTGCCTACAACTTTGCTGTCAAGATGCCAACTGTGCAAGCCTCAAACCAAAGCATCCCAGTGCATCTGTATCCTTCCAGTCAAGAGTTATCATTTCTACACGCTCAGATGCTCCCCAGCCAGGAAGGAGCATCTTTCTCCCACCAACTGCCCCTTTAATTAGGCTTGCTTCGTGTCCTTTGTAAAATATTCACTTTCCTTCCTGTCCTCTTCTCCAACTTCTGGAGGCAAAAAGAAGCAAGAAACTGCAAAGCAGTACCACCTCCTCATTTTCAATTTGCCTATCACTTCCTCCTCAGAACAGCCTGTTTTGTGGCAGCAAATATGGTCTTTGGGGCAGGTCACTGCAGTTGTCAATGGATACCTATTTTTAGTCAATTCTTAACTATCACCATTAACATAGTTTTTTGAAAAATTAATTGCACCAGCATTTGAAAAGAGCGTCTGTGGGGACTTCCTGAAATCTGAATCAACCAGAACACAGGATCAGTGTGGCTTGCTTTAAGGAAGCTGTAGTAATAATCTAGATGCCTCCAACTCCAGCCCCTGGCAATACTGTATATGAATTAACAACAGGAGAAAGAGGAAGGGTAGCTATGAGTAAGAAAGAAATAAAATAAAACTCCCAGTGGTTCCATCTATGAAGCCACTCAATGAGGGTGACTTTGATACAGGACTCTAGAATATTCTCATTGGACCTCAGTTCCTGGATACCTCTCACAGAGCATTGCACAGAGTCATGAATCTCCTATTTAAGAAGAGGTGGAGGTATTTTTCATATAGCATGGTCCCTAATCACAAGCCAATGACTTCATCAAAGAAACAGAAACAGTGGATTAATTTCCAACTCTGGACTTAATAAGAGATGCTATGTCTGTCTCTGACATGGCAACCAAAAGGAGATTCAAGAATTATTTATTAAACATGATTTTTGTCTTATGTGATTCTCTGACCTGATGGTGGCCACTGGACTAGAGATAGAAAGTTGTTTTCCACTCAAATGCCAACTCTGGTTGATTGGTAGGGGCTGCCTGGGCTTTGCTTTGAAGAAGGAATTTGAGGCTCTGTGGGAGAAAGTGTGACGGTTGATTAGCAATGTCTGCCAGAGGCCCAGAAATAGGAAGTGGCTATAGAAGTGTCATTCACTTGCTTTTTTTGAGATTGGACTGAGGCTGAGATTGTGTCTTTCATTTCCAAACATCAGGCATTCATTTTTTTTTTTTCTTGATGGAGCCCAGGCCATGTGAGGTTTTATTCCTGGCCATGTGAGGGGGAAGGGAGTTGGGGAGTTTGGGAGGACTATGTATGGAACTTACTGACCTTGATCAGGCTCAGCACTTTTTTTTGTTGTTGTTCTTAAGGGCCAGCCTGTAAATATTTTAGCCTTTTTGGGACAATGGGTCTCAGTTATGATGATGCAACTCTGCCGTTTAGTGGAAAAGTGCCAGAGACAACACGTACACAAATGGGCATGCCTGCGTGCCAATAAAACTTTATTTATAAAAACAGGTCATGGCCTGCCAACCCCTGATCAAGGTGATGGATAGGCGATAATGCACAGATGAAATGAGAGGGTGCAATCAGGAGGAAATTTGTGTCTGAAAAGGAATTCAGGAGCAAACCTGACCTGAACGGTTCCCCTCGAAGTAATGGCGAACTCTGCATTTCTGAGACATGAGACATTCCTTTCAATTAATAGTAATGCAAACATGGATTCCCCCACGTGCAAGCAAAACACTGCTGTCCCTACAACTGTGGTTTAAGAGCCAAATGCTTGCATAGGCACCATTTTGGTAATCTAAAGTTTCCACTTGGTGAGCAAGACACTTTGTCCAGAAGACCCTTGGAAAGTATACCTGTCTCCATGGAACACTAATAAAACAACCCACCAGCTTTGGGGAACGTATTAGCTAACAGACAGCAGGGCTATGATGGAGGCAGACTTGGGGCATGCACATTTTGAATGGAAAGTGCTATAAAATAAGGAAATGAAATCAGAAAAGTGTCAGGGCTTGCTGCACTGGATGGACAGGGTAGGTTTCGACAGGGTGGTAAATAAGAGAGGCTCTCCTGAGATGGAGGCCACCAGCATTTAGAAATACTCATGGATTTTGGCAGAGGGAAGGGGACACTCTCTCAGCAAGGGTGGCTGGGGTTGGGGAGAATTTCAAACAGGGAGGAGAAGAAGACTGGAGTGCTTGGCTCCCAAGTTCAACCTGAGAAGGATGCTCAGAGTGTGTTTATGCAGAAGAAAGAGGTAAGAAGCTCAGGGTTTGAAGTCATATTCTACACAACGTGGGGTAAAAATCCCAGCTCTGCTCTAGCCGCTCTTAGCTCTTGGAGGAATTTTGTTACCCCTCTAGAGCTCTGCTTTGTCATCTGTAAAACGGAGAAACTACCTCCTTCCTAAGGAGGTTAATGTTAATGAGGAACAAACATACAGCATCTCTAGCGACAGTCCCTGGCTCATGGTGAGTTTTCAGTAAAGCAATGTCTATTTCTTTACCACTCAGACTGTCTTAGATGGACACTGCCTTTCACTTGGTTCAGCACTTCTTTGTAAATCAGACACCATAAAAGGAAGAAGGAGTAGGTTACTAGCAAATTCTGGCTTAGTCATTACCCTGGAGCTAGATGCCTGAACTTCTCTCCTTAAGTTGGAGAGGCAAATCTACTGGGCTGTGAAGAGATTTCAAATAAAAATTTGTCAAAAAGGAAACCAATAAACCAAGGAGATTCTTAGGCAGGGCTCCATTTCCCCATGTCTATTACAACAATGTTACAATGACTAGGGAGGAGGGGTATTAGTGCGTCATCCATCTGCCCCAATGAGGCACGAAGATCATGAGCTACTGCCGAGGGGTTGGCCTGGTGGTGCGGTGGCCACTAGCATTCATACTCCTTCTTGGTGTGATAATCCCAATTTTACACATTATCCACCCTCACACAACCCAAGTGGTAACGGTGGCCCCGCGGTGCCAAAACTCTGTGTTGACCCCTGTCCACCCTCAGGGGCAAACCTAACTGGCATAAACTGATGAGCATGGGAGTGGACTTGGGACATAGCCAGTCCATCAGAGAGTCTCAGGGCTACTGCTGGGAATTCTGGGCTAAATTCACCCTCTCTTGTCAGTACACGTAAGCCACAGACATGGGGACTAAACTGTCAAAGCCAGTCTTGCCACAGTAAAGGAAGAAATGGTGACAATGAAGCCAATGTGAACATGTGGGGGGGGCAGAACAGAGAGAATTCAAGGAACTGTGTCAGCCTCTTGATCAAACCTCACCTGAAATTAGAAACTCTTTGGACTTCTCAGTCACATGAGCCAATAAACGCCCCTTATTGTTTAAGACAGTTCAAACTGGAGTTTCTGTTGTTCATATGGGTTCTTCTTGCTCCAGGACCCCCAGACCTTCCAGCAATGGCAACAAAACCCCACCCTTTCCTCAAATGTACCAGATTTCCTGATAACAAATGCAGTTTCCTAGTACACAGAGCAGACCCTGGCTTGCTGCCTTCAGGCTGTGTAGCAAAAGGACAAAGGGATAAAGCTGACTTTGACAGCTTCCCACCTTCCCCTCTGAGCCCATCTCGTGCTCCTGACTGTTCCTCTCAGTCCTGACATTCCTTTTGGGATGATTTGCCAACAACCAAGTCTGGCCAGCTTCAGGGTTCAAAGCCGATGTCAGCTCTGCCATGCTCAGAAGTCTGTGCATTCTACTGGCATTCTTGTGCAAAGGAGTGAGTGTGTGAGTGAGTGTGCGCATGTGTATGAGAGTGAGCGCAAGCGTGTGGGAGCAGATGCGGTGTGTGTACAAGCATTTCTGGATAAGCACCTCCCTTCAGGGTAAACTGTCAAACCAATGTCTTCTGATGACAGGAAGTAGTTATGACCTAGGACGGGCCACCAAAAAGAAGAAAAATAGCATCATGATTTACCCAGAAGCCACAGCATTCTCTTTTATTAAGAGTGAATAAGAGAAGAGTTGTGGAAGAAAGAAAAAGGCCATGAGAGTTTTATTGGAATAGAAAACGTTATCATCTAATGTCTGAAAATCGTACCTGGCCTATGGAACAGGGGCTGCAAACCCAAGAGGGTCATGCTGGTGAAACCTATGAGTCCCGAGGGCCATGTTTTCCTGTGGCAAACGAGATGGCATGCTCAATGGAAGGGGGGCACTGCCACATAGCCCTGAATGTTGACAAGTGGTAACAGTGGCCCCACGGTGCCAAAACTCTGAATGTTAAAGAGAGCACACCAGTCGGGTTATCCAGGTTTCTACCCGGACCTTCCCAATTTTCTGTATGGTGGCCACTAATCCACATGGTATTTATGTTAAGTCCCCAGTGTGCCACCTATGCTTGCATTCTCAGTTGCTTCTTTAGACTCAAGAAGAATTAACTTAGGACCTCTTTAAATTCTTGTGACATATGACTCAACTCACAAAAAGTACAGTTGGCCGCCCCACCTCAGTCTGAAGTGAGGTATGCTTGGGTGATTATAAACGCGCCTGAGCAACACCATTCAAGCCTAGGACAGAGAGGGAGGGGCCCCTGGATTTCTGAATTCTATTTTTCATCCCACAGGATATGAATCACGCAGGGCCCCGTCCCCCAGCAGGGTAAATCTCTTTGTCACAAGCACAAGGAATTAGAAACTGTTCTGTCTTGTTGACTTTGTAAAAATATTTCCTGAGCAAAGTCTTGAGTTCCAAAGCTGACCTTCCACTCCTTTCGAAGGGAACTTTGAAGGAGTCCATCACAATTACAGGAGTGAGGAACTGACAAGATCCTGGACAACCATCTGGGGACGTGGCAGTAATACAATTTACACCGAAATTCCAGTTCATGATAGACTAGCTTCAATTCCCAGTCTCAACATACACTTCCTAAAGTGGAAGATTTCCAAGGATCATGCTTTTGAACAATCATCTAGATCAAATCCAAACAAATCCCTGATTGAGTGATTTTTAAAGTTGTCTTTAAGCCGAGTTGCAGAAACAAGTGGCTGAGTGCTCAGAAACACAGCAGGAATATTCCCCACTGGCTGATCTAGCTAGAAATCTCACTTCTCTCTACATGACAATAAAATAGTTAACATGTGTTGCGTGCTTACTATGTGCCAAGCACTACTTTAGGCACTTTCAATCTGTGAACTTACTCATGTGCTCACCAACCTTATGAAGTGGGTACTTTTTTTTTTTTTTTTAAGTGGGTACTATTATTATCCCCATTTTTTTTTCAGATGAGGCAGAGGAGGGTTAAGAAAATTCCACCAGGTTTTCCAGCCAGGGGGTGGTGGAGCCAGGTTTCAAAACCCAGGCTTAACTGCCTCACTGGGTTGAAATGCAGATTCAAAAGACCTTTTGAATTTATAACAATGGGAAGATAAACTGATACCACTGACGTCACAGGAAAAGGACACCTGGAACATAGAAGAGCTTGTCTTTGGAGTTAGACTATATGGCGGATTGGCCAACTTTTGGAAGGCTGATTTTATTTTGACCCCTTTCTTCCCGTCCTTCCTCCCTCCCTTCCTTCCATCCTTCCTTTCTAGATTTACTTACATGATAGAGAGACAGAGAGAGAGAGCATGAGCAGGGGGGAGGGGCAGAGGGAGAGAGAGAGAGAGAGAAAGACTCTCCAGCAGACTCCCAGCTGAGCATGGAGCCCAAGGCTGATCCCAGGACCCCACAGTCATGACCTGAGCAGAAACCAAGAGTCGGATGCTTAACAGACTGAGCCACCCAGGTGCCCCTTTCTTCCTTCCTTCTTCCCTTTCTTCCTTCTTCCCTCCCTCCCTCCCTTCTTTCCTTCCCTCCTTTTATAACCCAAAAGTTAGAGAGCATAGGGAAGAGAACACAGGTAGATGTGGGAGGGGAAGACATGAAGGTAGAATGGGAAATCCATGTGGCCGAGTTTTAGTCTAAAGCACAAATGGCTATCATGTGAGCTTATCAGACATCCCTACCTTTCCAACTATGAATTTACTCAAGTTGTCTGAGATTTAGAACTTGAAATGAGTCTTTCCAATCATCTAAGTTTTACTGCAGGAAAGTGTTAATTTGTGTCAAATGCTCAGTTGGGGCCTTGGGCAGCAGGGACTGGGATGAGAGCCCTGGGAAGTGGATGGAGGGCAGTCAGAGGATACTTGAGAGAATGCCAACAACAAATTCCTTATTCTTCTCAGACCCTCCAAGTTCATTGGGAAACTTTATACCTTCTGGGCACTAAAACCTTTGTCATTCCCCACAGTACAGGTGGATCTCAGAGTTATCATATCTCTTCTCTGGATCCACTCTGGTAACCTACTCATATCTCTATTACAGTAATTCCTCTGGTCTATGATAATGGTTCATTACATTCTTGACACCTAGCTCAGTCCCTGACTTATACTGGGCACAAGAGTCATGTTTGTTGAGTGCCTGGATTAAAGATAACCAACTAGATCAACATACGAAACTGGTCAATAATATCAATAAAACAATAGCTAATATTTATTGGGCACTAAGGAACCAAGTACTTCCATGTACGATAATTTCATTTAATCTCCCAACTGCTCTGTAATGGAGACATTATCTTGACTATCTCCATTTTATAGTTGAGGAAACTGAGGCACAGAGAAGTGAAGTGACATACTCAAGGTCACTCAGCTAGCCTGCTCAGCCAGGAGGTACCTGGTTTGACCCATGGTAATTTGACGTTAGAATCAGATGTCTTAGCCCCACCTTGTATCTCCCCTCACCTACTATCCTGCCTGAAGTCAGTTAGCATCTTATGTTCTCACCAATTCTTCTCAGATACTTTTCCACCCTCCTCCCCACTCAAAACTCACCCACACACAGTCACAAATCACTGTAACCCCCGCTTCATATCCAGGCTTCCCCAAATGTCATCTAATCTTAACAGTGGCTTTCAGACAGAGACAAATAGGCAAGATGCTCAGAATATCAAGATTTCCCCTCCTCTTCCCTTTCACTAGTTTTAGAGTTTGCCTTGATTGCCTCAGTAATCTCAAGGGAATGTGATGACTTCACCATGCATCCCAAAGACAGGCAGCATTTTGAGAAGTAGCAGAATGAAGACAATAAAACCATGCATCTCATCTGCTGTGAATTGCACAGGAAGGGACAACAGGAAGAAAACTGTACCAACCGTTCTTAGTTATTTCTCAGAGATAAAAGGGGGAAAAAAAGTGAACAATTTCTGTTTGCTTAATTTCTCCTGTTTATACCAATGGCCATCCTCCTTCCTTGGGGATTTGAACCTTCTGGAATTTCTTGACTTGGCCTATTTAGTTGAGACTTTGATTACACTGATTTTTTTTTCTTTTTAATAAGGTTGATGTTGGCCTGGGAGAGCGGTGTACATACGGCATCATTTCAACTGTTTCTCATGACATGGATGCTCCTACAACCACAGGGAGACAAGAAATCATCCCGCAGCAATATTTCATTCATATAGAGAGGGAATCCAAAGGAGAAAGGTGGTTCTAGGTAATAGATACATATCTGAATAGAACCAGGCTATCTTCTTGTATAAAATACACAATACTCTCCTCAAAAGACCTCAATCAGGAGGAAATAATGCACTGCTTTAACAACAGAGAGTTAAACACTAGAATAAAAATGCCCATGGAGCAGATGAGTAGCAGAAACCATTCTGCGCTTAAAGTACGCCCCCTCCCCTGTAAGGAGTGTATATTATGTGGCTGAGAACCATGTATCTTAGAAAACAAATGGTTCTGCCTTTCAGCAAGGAAAAAAATATGCTTCCTTTTTAATTAGAAGGTGTTACTTCAACGAAAGTCCAGGGGTCTACAGCTAGAAAAAGTCAATGGTAATCTTAGGTCTCCGAGAGGGATGAATCAATCAATAGACATTGTTTGTTGCTGCGGGTTAGAAATGCCATTAAACTCGGTTTAATGCGCAGCACATTTCCGGGGCTGCATTTCAACACCATCACAGGTGTTCGCTGGCCTTCTGCAGGCAGCTGTGTTGTCTCCCAAGAATGTACATGGGGACCTTTCTTCCTCATCTTTGCTAGTACTGAGGCTGGAATCCAGCTCATAGCCTTTTAAGGCCTTGACCCCTGCCCAGTGAGAAGAAAGAAATATTGGACATGTATATTTTGTGAACAGGCAATGATATGAGTGAATCACTCAAGTGAACATAGAGAAAGCCCCACAATAGCTTCTTGAGGCTGGGCCATTGCTTCCAAAGGGAAGCAGGGTCACAGGAATTGGTGGACTAGGGAGCAGACCAGTTGTTTTCATTTTAGTGGTATGTGCTTCGCCTTCCTTCAAGAGTCTTCTGTGTCCATGGTCAGACCCTGACCACCTCCCACCTCTTCAGTCCTACCTTGCTCAACTTTCCCACCTCCCTCTCAGTCTTCAAATGCACCATGCCTTCTGGTCACATGGCGGTGTAGGTTGTTGCCTCCATAAGGAACTTTGAACTCTCTTCCCCATCTACTGGTTGAGTCCTACTCACATTCAGTTTTTTTTGTTTTTGCTTTGTAATCAGTATATTAAGGAGACATTCATACATTTCATTTGCTTAATTCTGATACCCAGATTTAAGCTTGTGAACATGACTTTTAAACATACAACTAAAGCTATTCATCATAATTTGCTATACTACCAACATTAAATTGCAGTTACTTCAGAGCATAAGTTAAATGGTTTAAAGTAAGCCTGTAACATACCTAAAAAACACCTTCCTATCTCATACATGAAAATTAACTTCTCCACGTAAATGTCTCTTCACTCTAAGTTATCCTGCTCCCAAAATCACTAGTCTGAAGCTTATCATGGTCCAAAGAGAAGGAAAAAAAGTGTAACCAGGATATATATATATATATATATATATATATATATATATAAAGATGGCACAGCAGAAGGGAATGCAGGTCTACAAGTGCAAGCCCTCAAGCAGCAGCATATGATAAACCCCTTCTTTAGAGAGGTATCCTTTCTATCAATGATACCACAGGCCAAATTACATAGCATGCCATCTTCGAGTAACAGCTGAAGCAATAAATGCAGAGGCATCACAATGAATCCCACTTAACTATAGACCAACACTTCTCTACAAATTCTTTGTCTGATTGCCAATTAAATACAAGTTTTAACTTCATAGCTTAACAATTAAGGGTCATACACTGAAGTCAATACATACACCTAGCATTTCAGTCTGAGCTGTTTCATATACATAGAGCTGAAATTAATTACAAGGTATGGTCTAACAAATGCTAGGGGAGATTTTTTTTTTTAAAGTAGTTTTTACAAGTATTAAACTTTTATCTTGCACACTGAAGTCATCATACATACAGGGCAAAGTCAGAGCTTTTATATTTGAGTTTATTCTTCATTTAACTTTTAAAACATTACTATAATTGAATATTAAAACAAAAACAATAGCAAGTAGTGAGCTATGATTGTAGTCCTTCACTCATTCACTACTGCATATAAAATGCCAGCAGTGTTATTCACTGGCCCCATTCTCAGTGAGACGTGGAGGAGCGGCGGCTGCCCGAGCTGCGCCCAAAAACGCCCTCCTTCCCCCTCCCCCACACCGGCCTCCGCCCTCTCACTGGCTGTAGAAAATGGTGAAAGAAACCACTTACTATGATGTTTTGGGGGTCAAACCCAATGCCACCCAAGAGGAATTGAAAAAGGCCTACAGGAAACTGGCCTTGAAGTACCACCCTGATAAGAATCCAGATGAAGGAGAGAAGTTTAAACAGATTTCTCAAGCTTACGAAGTACTCTCTGATGCAAAGAAAAGGGAATTATATGACAAAGGAGGAGAACAGGCAATTAAAGAAGGTGGAGCTGGTGGTGGTTTTGGCTCCCCCATGGACATCTTTGATATGTTTTTTGGAGGAGGAGGAAGGATGCAGAGAGAAAGGAGAGGTAAAAATGTTGTGCATCAGCTCTCAGTAACCTTAGAAGATTTATATAATGGTGCAACACGAAAACTAGCTCTGCAAAAGAATGTGATTTGCAATAAATGTGAAGGCCAAGGTGGTAAGAAAGGAGCAGTCGAATGTTGTCCCAATTGCTGAGGTACTGGAATGCAAATGAGAATTCATCAGATAGGACCTGGAATGGTTCAGCAAATTCAATCTGTGTGCATGGAGTGCCAGGGCCATGGGGAACGGATCAGTCCCAAAGATAGATATAAAAGCTGCCATGGGAGGAAGATAGTTCGAGAGAAGAAGATTCTAGAAGTTCATATTGACAAAGGCATGAAGGATGGCCAGAAGATAACATTCCATGGTGAAGGAGACCAAGAACCAGGACTGGAACCAGGAGATATTATCATTGCTTTAGATCAGAAGGAACACGCTGTTTTTACTCGGCGAGGAGAAGACCTTTTCATGTGTATGGACATACAGCTGGTTGAAGCACTGTGCGGCTTTCAAAAGCCAATATCTACTCTTGACAACCGAACCATCGTCATCACCTCTCACCCAGGTCAAATTGTCAAGCATGGAGATATTAAATGTGTGCTAAATGAAGGCATGCCAATTTATCGTAGACCATATGAGAAGGGTCGCCTAATCATCGAATTTAAGGTAAACTTTCCTGAGAATGGCTTTCTCTCTCCTGATAAACTCTCTTTGCTGGAAAAACTCCTACCTGAGAGGAAAGAAGTAGAAGAGACTGATGAAATGGACCAGGTAGAACTGGTGGACTTTGATCCTATTCACATTCAGCTCCCAACTGAAAAGTCACATCCGGGAGAAAGTCATCCATGATTCTCCCAGACTAGGCACGATTCTTATGCTAAACAACCTCCTCAAAACATGTTTCTTTTCTTCAGTCTGCAATTACACATTTATTCGTGGGACTATTTAATTTTTGTCTTTTCATGAGGCTGTGTTTTTTTGAGAACAGGAAACACTGTGTGTTTTTGATCATTATTATATCTCCATCCTCCATGGCACATCACAAGGACTCAAGAAAGGTTTGCTGAATGAAGAAATACTCAAGGTATCTGGTTGACATATTAAAGACCCCATAAAAGATGCTAGTGTCTGTGGAATTAATCACTTACCCAAGGGGAAAATCAGACCCCTTCACTGAATAAAGTAAGAAAGAAAGATTAGAAAGTTAGATTGGGGGACCACTTTTTGCTTTGGCCACCAAATGGCACCAATTGGCTTGAGGCCAAACTTGTGGTCTGCCCTTAATCACGGGCACCGATGAGCAGGTGATTCTGAGTAACCCATTTCTAAATAAACATCGCAAAAGATGCAAAGCAGGTGCTGTAAGGACCTTGCTGGGAAAAAGCATTCCTTTAAAAGTTAGGCCGAAATTTGGCCAAATTGTCTCTAGGCTCCAAAAACTCAACTGCAAACTGATTATCATGGTCCAAAGAGAAGGAAAAAAAGCTGAATTCTGCCAACAGTCAGTGATTTTGGAAGAGATCCTGAATTTCAGATGAGCTCACAGTCCCAGCCAACACCTTAATATCAGCCTGGGGAGACCCTGAGCGGAGGACCCACTGAAGTTGTGTCTAGACTCCTGATTCACAGAAACTGTGAGATAATATGTATGTGTTGTTGAAGCCACCACCTTTGTGGTAATGAGTCATGTAGTAATAGAAAGCTAATACACTTGATTTCAAGTACACCCAGATAGCAAAGTGCACTGGGGGGAAAATGCATGTGGCAAACATGAGGTCATTCAGAGCCAGCAAATGGATGTATAGTAACTGGAAATACACTGGGAGATGGATTTGGGGGAAATTTAGAAAGGGCAGAGTTTAAGCAGAATTCTTTTATTTGCAGAGAACTCCAACCCAAACCAATCAAAGGAAACACAGATAAAGCTAATAAAGATGAATGTGGGGGAGTTTACTGGCTCGCACATCTGCAAAGCCCAGGGTATCTGCCTTCAGGCACTGATGCTCTGGACTCTGTCCCTCTCTGTCTCTCAGTTCTCTCTCCTCAGTGTTGATCCCCCTCTGGCTTCCCAGGGGAGCCCCAGGTGGCTGCTAGTAGGGCAAGCTTACATCTAGCTAGTTTAGCAACTCCTGTGGAAAGAGAGATTCTGTTCCTGATAATGCCAACGGGAGTCATTCAGTTCTTCTTCGCCGGCTCTGATTGGCCAGACCTAAGTCACATGTCCAAACTTCATAGCAGAAAAGGCTGGGGGAGGAGCCTCACCTAAGCCTAAAGGCTAATTGGGTGGGGTTCTCTTAGGAGAAGAAGAGGAACTGGATCCCGGGCAGGCAAGATTCTCAGGTGCCCATTCCCCAGCATGCAAGATGGCAGAAGTACAGGAATACCATCTCCAGCTCCACACTTGGAAAGAGGAGGGAAGAGGGCTTTTTAAGTCAAGAATCAAGTAGTAAATGGAAGTTTCCATGCAGAGTACACAGAGCAGAACTTGGAGAATGCACTGTAGGAAGAGATGTTTGGTGTTAAAATGGGTCGAGGTAATTGATCTGCTGAGTTTATAAACGAGGTAACCCCAGGGAAGGATTTCAGAAGCAGTGTGGTCTGATTAACACGGCAGATCCCTCTCTAGAGGAAGAATGTAAGATGTATGGAAAGGGACGTGGTAAAAATGAACACTCCATTCTTTCCATCTATGGAATACTCGTTATGTCGCAGGCACCATGGTTTCTTCTACTTTACATTCATTATCAGATTTATTCCCCACCCACAGCCCTATGAAGTAGGTATTTTGACATTTGTGGAAATTCAGGCCCAGGAGGTTAAGGGATTTTTCCCCAAGGTCATTGATTTGGCAACTCGCAGAGCAAGGACTCAAGTCCAGGTGAGCATGTTCCCAAAGACACTAAGCTAAACCTCCTCTTTCTGAATTAGCCTTGACCTGAACAGGACAAGAGAACAGAGAAATGCCCAGTAAAATTTAACTCTCATTCTGTGAAAGACTATTTCAAAAGCTTTCTTTGTACGTTTAAGTGTTTTGTCCCAAGATTTAATTGACTAGGACTTCAGAGATAAGTCAAAAGGCCTTTACAAAAAGAAAGGTGGACCCAAATAAGCAGAGGAACTGCAGAGATACAGCGAGGATAAACAGCCAACAATGGGTTCTCAGATGCGCCATCATTGACAACTTTGGAAATGTCAACGGTAAACAATGAGACAGGAAGCTGGGGAGGGAAATGGCCAGGGAAAGTTCAGGCCTATATCCCTTCCACGCCCTCACTGCCCATTGTGACTGTCACTGAGTCAGCCCAGATGGGAGGAAAGCAGAGACCTCACTCACCCAAATGTCCAACCTCTCCATGGCCTGGAAGTAGAGGAGAATAGGGCTTGTGAGTGCAGCTCAGACACACCCAGGTACCAGGTGGTACCGCCTCTCCCACTGCCCATACACACCCAGAGATTTCAGTCAGGCTCTGGAGTAGAAAGAGTGCTGGCCAGGGACCTGGATTCTTGTGTGAGCCAGTTGGGCTATTAATTACTGTTAATTACCAGATGACTTTGTGTAAAGTACTTACTATCTCTGGGCTTTAGTTTCCCATGTGAAAGTTTGGGGGTTGAATTAGATTAGCAATTGCACATTCAAATGTCAATGGAGACCAAACAGGTAATGAAAATGATGCAGCAGGCTGAGTATAAGGCAATAGGGAGCACTGGGGACTGGAGATCCCATAGCTTGTCCAGAAAGGGCATCCCTGGTATCTCCAGATATATCAATTTCCCATAAGAAGCCAGAATTTGGGTCTTTATATAAAATCCCACAATCTTTAAATGTTGGCAACAAATCCAAACTCTTTAAAAACCCTGTTCACGGGCGCCTGGGTGGCTCAGTTGGTTAAGCGACTGCCTTCAGCTCAGGTCATGATCCTGGAGTCCTGGGATCGAGTCCCGCATCGGGCTCCCTGCTCAGCAGGGAGTCTGCTTCTCCCTCTGACCCTCCTCCCTCTCATGCTCTCTGTCTCTCATTCTCTCTCTTGCAAATAAATAAAATCTTAAAAAAAAAAAATTTAAAAACCCTATTCAAGGCAAACTTAAGAAAGGCTGCAGGCCAGTTTGTCATCTTAAGTCTAAATGCAACCTGCTCCATAAGGTACATAATAGTTCTGCATGTGGCTATTTCGACTTAATTAAAACTGGACAAAAATGAAAAATTCAGTTCCTCAGTCCTACCAGCCACAATTTCAAATGCTCAATAGCCACATGAATTAGTGGCTACCATATTGGATAATGCAGATATAGGACATGCCCAGCCACGCAGAAAATTCTCTTGGATAGTCTTGGTCTAAATGATCTCTAAGACAACTCTGAGCTGCTAAAACTCCATATACAGACAAAATAAAATGAACTGTACTTTTTTTTTTTTAAAGATTTTATTTATTTATTTGACAGAGAGAGAGACACAGTGAGAGAGGGAACACAAGCATGGGGAGTGGGAGAGGGAGAAGCAGGCTTCCCGCTGAGCAGGGAGCCCGATGTGGGACTCGATCCCAGGACCCTGAGATCATGACCTGAGCCGAAGCAGACGTTTTAACGACAGAGCCACCCAGGAGGCCCCCCCCTTTTTTTTTGAGCAAGAGAGCGTTCATGCCTGCATGCGCAAGTGGGGGGAGGAGCAGACGGGAGGGAGAGGGCCAAGCAGACTCCTCACTGAGTAGGGAGCCTGATGCGGTGCTCAATCCCAACCCCGAGATCATGACCTGAGCTGAAATCAAGAGTCAGACACCCAACAAACTGAACCACCCAGGTGCCCTTGTACTTTATTAATTGATAGGAAACAAAGCTTCTGGAATTTCACTGCGTAATTCCAACACAAAAATTTTGGTGTACTCATTTTTTCTTCTCCTTGATGCATTTCCTCCAGTTGCATTTAAATTGGTTTAAAACGGATTTGTTAACAGGAACAACCTGATAGTTTCTAATCGGCTTCAACATGTGAAGTAAATTCTTCAGTTACTTAATTAATAGCAATTTGAAACCTAACCTTGTCTGAGAAGGAAGATGTGGGGTTGAGGAAGGGAAAAGCCCTATTTTCTGTTGCCTAAAACTTACCTCCTCCCCTGCTAGATAGTTTTCCTGCCACACGGAACTTTTAATCGCCTGTGCAAGACCCTACATTGTGGCCACTAGCAATGTTTTCGATCACAGGTCATTAAATTTTTCTATAAAGGACCAGATAGTAAACATTTTCAGCTTTGTGGATGACATAGTTTCTGTGGCAAGTGCGCATCTCTGCCGCATTATAGGAAAGCAGTCATCGACAGTGCATAAATATGCCCATGGGCTGTGTTCCAATAAAACATCACCTTTGGACGCCAACATCTAAATTTCATAAAATTTTCAAGCGTCATGAAATAGTCTTCCTTTGATTCCCCCCCCCCCCCCCACCCATTTAAACTAGAAACCAAACCAAACCAAACCCCTTTCTTAGCTTGGGACCATACCAAAACAGACAGCATGAGGGATCTGGCCCACAGGCTGGAGTTTGCTGACCCCTCACCAAGTTCTGCAAGCTCTCCGATGCAGAGATCGGTGGGTTTTGAGGCATGGAGGGCTGTGCTCTGGCACATATATATGATTCACTGGGCATTTATCCAATGGAAGTTCTATACTTAGCTAATGCTGTTCAGGAATGGAGGGACAGACCACATAGGTTCTTTTTTGTTCTTTTTCTTATTTATAAATTGATCCTCATTATTCATGGATTCCATATTTGCAAATTCACCTACTTGCTAAATTTACTTGCAAACCCGAAATCAAACATGTGCTGCATTTAAAGTCATTCTCAGACAGGGGCAGGGGGCAAAACATGGGAGTCGCCCCTCGAGCAAGGCCCCGGCTAAGGTCAACAAAGATGACACCCTGCCTTCTTATTTCAGTGCACGTGCCATAAACAAGTGTCCTCGTCATGGTCTTTTTAGCACAGTGTATTTAGCCTTTTTATGTTTTTTGCTGGTGACTCTGCTGTTTAAAATGGTCCCAAAGCATAGCCCTGAGATGCTGGTTAGTGTTCCTAAGAATAAGAAAACTGCAAGGTACCTTATGGAGAAAATTTGTGTGTTGGATAAGTTTCATTCAGGCATGAGTTACAGGTCTGTTGACCATGAGTTCGATGTTAATGGATCCACAATATACAGCCAGTAAAGTGCCTTGAAACAGAAACACAAGTAAACCAAGGTTATATATTAATTGGTTAATGAGAATGTTGTGACCAGAGATTCACAAGAACCTAACCCTGTATTTCCCTTAGGAGCTGGTTCAACATTTGCTAATTCAGTGCTCATGGCAACTTTATACAACAGAACTACCACAAAAAAATGAGAACGGACTGTCTATATTTTTACTGACATTAAAAAGAAGTTGCTGTGATATCCCATATGTCCTCTCTCCTTATAAATTGCCTTTAAGGTTTACTGAGGAAGGTTGAAATTACTTTAAATGAAGTTTTTGGATTATTTCATGATTTTAGATTTGCATGATTCCCCAGTTTCTCTTTCTCCAGATAAACGGGCTGTTGCCTGGTAAATGGCAGAGAAACCTATTTTCAATAAATTCTTCACTTGCAGATGATTTGAAAGCTCACAAACTGTGCTCCCACTAGTAAAACACCCCAGGACTAAAATCCCAGCAGGATTCTGTCGGAAACTTGGCAGGTGAACATTTTGCCATGTTGTAAATATTCAACACAGTTTTGTAGACTATCCGAATATTAAATATCAGTCATAATGAATAACCTCACCCTAAGTATTCATGGCTAAGTCACTAGGGTTTTATAGGCACCTTTATTATGGGTGTGATTTTCATTAGCAAACGTTGCATAAAAGGCACTGGCTTTGGCCTCTGGAAACACACATGTGAGGTGGTCCATCAGGGGAAGTGATTTGGAAAAGGAAGAGGATGTTGGGAGTTGATACAACTGAGAGGTGAGGTGTAGGCAGAGCCAAAAAAAAAAAAAAAAAGTTTTAAATGCATTTAGAAGAATAGTAACAAGTAAGTTGATGTGTCTTACGGACACACAAACACATTCCTTTTTTGTTAATGACTAACTTCTCCTGACCTGATGGGATCACTGGCATTGACTGAGCTCTTCATCATGACCTTGGCTTCTTCCCCAAGCATTTCTAATTATAGATGACATTATGGTGCTTACTAGATGCCAAGCACTGTTCTAATAATCAACTTTAAATATATTAACACATTTAATCCCCAAATAATCAAATGAGGTAGGCACGGTTACTGCCTGAACAATATTTGGGGATATAGGTAATCACGGTAATGTGATAGAAGAGTATCTGGGATTTCTATTGAGACTGAGTGACCTGCTAATATTTCTGTAGTTGGTTACTTATATTCATAACTGAAGGAATGCTGATTTTTAAGTAGAAGTGAGTGAAAACATTTTTAAAAGAGGTAATTTTTACACTTAGCCAAGTTCCATCCTTGAATTCCCTACAAGGATCCCCTGGGAGTCAGGGATTCCTGAGTGAAATCCCTTGGTCTCTGGCTGGGGGGCTGGGGGGGTGGGCAAGTGCTGACTACACAGCGGCATGGAGGAATTTTTTTGAGGCAATAGAACTGTTCAATCTTGATTGTGATGGTGGTTAAATTACTCAAAAAATGGGAATTTCACACATGAAAATTAGAACTGAAAGAGAGGGAGGGAAGGAGGGAGGGAGGGAGGGAAATAAATGAAAAGAGAGAAAGAGGAGTTATGAGTTGCATATTGCTGCTAACAGAAGTAGTCCCTGTATAAATTCCTTTTGTATAGGAGCTGGGTTTCTTCCACAATTATCCAGTGCTTTCTGGAGAGTCAGTGTAGCAGCAGTGGTCAGGGAAAAAAGGACTCTGGATCAACTCTTCCCAGGTTTAAATCCCAGCTCTGCCAGTTAGTTGGTGGGACCCGGGCCAAGTCACATGACCTCTCTCTGTCTCCGCTTTTTTTTTTTTTTTTAAGATTTTATTTATTTGACAGAGAGAGATACAGCGAGAAAGGGAACACAAGCAGGGGGAGAGGGAGAGGGAGAAGCAGGCTTCCCACCGAGGAGGGAGCCCGATGCGGGGCTCGATCCCAGGACCCTGGGACCATGACCTGAGCCGAAGGCAGACGCTTAACCAACTGAGCCACCCAGGTGCCCCATGAATGATATTTTGGCAGACAGAGTCACTGGTAACTTATTCTACCATCATCCCAACCAACATTTGCCCAGAGTGCAAGATAAAGAAATGAATACAATTCAGTCAATGCCCAGGCTGATGGAGGAATTATGCATCTCCCTTTCTTAGGCTGAGCCATGCTCCTTCACAGAAAAATGCCCCTGCTGCCTTCTCTCGAAGAGAACTGTCAAGCAGCACCACCCACCTCTTCTATGGGCTCTGCATGGACTGTAGAGACTCTCTCTCCCAGCATTCTGCAACCTGCCACAGGGCTCACAGAGATCATACACACCTCAGAAAGATGAACTGGCCATCTGTGAGCTCCAGATTGACTCCAAGAGGGAGACGTCAAGACACAACACCTAACTATAAAGATCAGGCAGGAGCTGAGAATTCACCTTCTCCAATTGTTTGCAATGGCTTTGTGATCTGGATTGTATTATTAACACCCATTATTTGTACTCTGGTCTGTCACCCCCGAATCAATGATTTCCTTCTTGATCTATTAATGTAATAAACAAATTGATAGAAAAAGAAGGATGATAATAGGCAATTTTCCTCAGATATATAAACGGCTAATAAATAGAAGAAAAAATCCTCGACTTCACTGAAAATCAAGAATAAATATTAAACAAACGAGATGACAATATTTCTCTTACCAAAATGTCAGAAGCAGAATTATTTTTATAAGATAAATGAATTGATATAAGACATGTTGACTACCTTAAATCCTAACATGGAAATTCGTATTTGGAATAAAACCCAGCTCTTTTGAATATCCAAAGATGGATCTGAAATTTGCTCAGGTGGACTGGGTTGATTTCTGAGGCTGATTTCAAGAGGCAAGGCTAAAAGAATGAACATGAGATTCAAAATCACAAACCAAATAAAAGCAATATAAAAAAAAAAGTCATAGATGTTGTCGACTGTAACTTCACTGTTTGGTAATTAGAACCTGGCCACTGTGGCCAGACTGGGACTTCGAACAATAGGAAGGTGGCAGATGTGTTAGTGCTTCCCAAGATTCCCTTGTCTTGCTGTTTCCCGCAGTGTTATCATCCCTCTTCAGCAGTTAATTTCTCATTTATAGTATTTCCATAATGCTTTCTTAACAATTACCCAATGTATCAGTGTCGCTGACGCCTCACGCTTCCTCAAGCACATCGTTTTCATTGCAAAAGCATATAGGTCAGCGAGGACGTCTAGTACATGTGAATTAATTCTGCTGTCCTTAGAATGTGGATGGAGTTAAATTTAACAGGAAACAGAAGCTAGAGAATTCGCGGCAAAGGTGAACTTGCTGCTCACCACGCTGAGCCCCACTCCCCTGAGGGGAAGCAGGACCTTGTCCCCCAAAACCCCGCGGGGGCACTCCTGCAGTCACTCTGTTCCCACAGCGCATCCCACTGGCCGCTGGGGGAAGTTCACCCCACGGGCACAACTTAAAAATTAAATACTGACTCTGCTGGTCTACCACCTAAATTTCGGGTCTAATTGATTTGGAATTCAAGAGCCATGGCCTCCTTTTGCCCCCACTTTTTATGAGGGCTTCTGCTGAAACACCAGTACTTTAAAATAGGAGTAACAATAGTATTGTTTTGGTGATAGGTGAATTAATTACATGTCTCATTCCATTAAATCCACCCAATGCTGCTTATCCTTGGTACAAAGTAGAGACACAGTAACATTTATTTTATAAATGAACTGCAACAAGATAGGTATTATTATTGCCCTTATTTTTCAGAAGGCTCGGAGGCGTTACTTAGTAACTCACCAAAGGCTCTAAAGAAATTAAATACGTAGCAAAGAGTGGAAGCCCATCTAACCCCAGAGTTCAAGCTACTCTCTACACTGTACTCTTTTTTTTTTTTTTAAGATTTTATTTATTTACTTGACAGAGAGAGGGTGTCTAGAGTGCATGAGCTGGGGGAGGGACAAGGGAGAGTGACAAGCAGACTCCCCGCTGAGCAGGGAGCTCCATGTGGGGCTCCATGTGGGGCTTGATCCCAGAACCCTGGGATCACAGCTGAGCTGAAGGCAGATGCTTAACTGACTGAGCCACCCAGGTGCCCCTGTATTGCTCCTCTTATTCTTGAATGCTAAAATAAGCTTTCAGCATTACAAGAAAAGAAAAAGAGAAAAAAACAAAAACAAAAACAAAACACCTGTCGCATGACAACTAGCTTCAAAGCCTATCGTTACAGGTTAGGACTTTTTACGCCTGACAGTTGCTTAAGTTCCACAGAGAGCACGGGCTATTTCCTGAGCAGCTCATACAAAGGCAACTCCAAGGACATGCTAATCAAAATGTGGCATAAGCACATGATATCAATACCCATCAGAAGTTAAACAACAGAATGGGCCAAGTTTGGCGCCTCTGGAACATACTGGGATGTAACTTCGTCTTCCAATAAGGTGTGGTATTTGTGCAGGGCTCTATACATAAGGTATGGATTAGGCTCCGATGGGCTTATAATAAAGACTTTCATTATTGTGGCTCTAAAATAGGCTTTTAAAAACCTGTGTGTGTGTGTGTGTGTGTGTTGGGTAGAGGTTACTGGAGATTACATTCATCTGAGAGAGTTACCACAGGAGTTTCCAGAAGTGGGTGGAATTTATATCCCAGGCTTGGATGAGAGAATTCTCCCACTCACATTAACAGTGACCCATTGGTAATAATGCTTACCTGGAACCCAGTGTCAGGAAGGGCTGTGAGACTGGTTCTGAGTTCTACAAAGAAAGCATGCTTTGCTGATTAATAATGTCTGCCCTGGCAAGGGACATGAAGGCGATCCATTTACTGCACCTTTAGTCATGACTAGAAGTTCATGGAACTGCCATATCTGTTCCTCACCACAGAGATACCTCAGAGCTGCCAACCAGGACTGAGAGAAAAGATCACAGTGCAGACCTGGGACATTTAAAGTAGAAAATAATTTGAGCTGTGAAAACACAAGGGTCTATGGGATTTATCCTCAGTTGTGAGAAGGTAAGTCCTCTTGGGGGTCAAGAGGACAGAGGGGTCACCTGGGTGAGAAATGGGAGCGGGGGAAAAGGCAAGCAATATGGCTGAGAACTTATATCCCATACTGGCCCAGGAGAGTTTGGCAAATTTGCTATTTCTTCAGGAATTACTATTTCTTGGGTTTCTTATTTTTCTTATTTCTTTTCTTCATCTCTTGAAAGTCTTTAGCAGAGTCTGCCTGGAAAATGTCAGCCTGCCTCATGTCTGCTGAGGGAAAATAAAGTTTTGGTTAAGGTTTGTCAGAATATAAACGGGAGGGAACTGCCCCCTGCTGGTAGATTTGGAAAATCCCTAGTATGTCCAAGATGCCCAAAAGTGTTCCAGGAAGCACTCCCAGCTCATGATTTTCCAATGGCAGAAGTAGTGGTAGAAGAACCCTGGGAAACAATTGTACATTATATAATATATAATGTACAATTATACATTATATAATATATAATGTACAATTATACATATGATTTCCCTTTCTTGGCAATTCACAATATTTATTAGTATGTTAAGTCCCTAAGAAGTCCTGCAGTAAAGAAGTTCTAACTCCTTTTAATTCATCATTTCCTAAATTTATTTGAACATAGACGTTATTATTTTAAAATTAGCCTAACATTTTGGGAGACATGAATCTTAGGGGGATGGAAAGAATATAAGAGAATATAAGGTCATGTTTTCTTCCAATATGGAGATTTCCTTTCCAGAGCTTTTCCCTGATAAAGCCTAGAATAGCATTCTCTTGCATTCCTTCAAGATTGGCAGGTAAATGGTAAAGGATAATTTCCTGTTGGAGATAAAATATTTACATATTTTAAGTCACAAGCTTTTGCTGAAGAAAAGCTAGTGGAGTATCAATACGCTCAAGTTTTTCAAGTATAACTATCCAGTAGAAATTCTAGAAATGATTGCACAGTTTATAGACAACTCTCCTGATACTACAGCTCTTTATAGTTAGTAGATGGGAAAACATGCTGTGGGCTCTGGAGCCATATTTCTGGGGTTTGACAACCAGCTCTACCTCTCACCAGCTGCATAACCTTGGGCATGTTACATAACCTCTCTGTTCTCAATGTCTTTCCTCATCTCTGAACTGGAAATAACAGTCTGTCCTAGTTCTGTTGAAGATTAAATGAGTTAATACATGTAGAGTCTTAAAAGAATGCCTGGCAGTTGGCTAGTAATTTGCGTTTCTGAATTTGCGCTACTGAAGTCAGAAGTAGGAAGCATCATTTACAAGGAAAATAATTTTTTTTTCCCTTTAAAAATATTGTTCTTTCATTTTGGGCCATGAGACAATGAAGAAATTTGGGCTGACTATAAAGTATCAGGGTGATATTTTAGCTATTAACTTTTTTTTATTTGTATCTAAAAAGTATCAGGGTGATATTTTAGCTATTAACTTTTTTTTTAATTTGTATCTAAAAATTATCAGGGTGATATTTTAGCTATTAACTTTTTTTCATTTGGAAATCCTTGGAAATGTTTCCTCTTAGTGTTTTTTACAGTTGGGGTAAAACATACATAGGATAAAACTTGCCCTTCTAGCCATTTTTAAGTGTACCGTTCTGTGGCATTAAGTACGTTTATGTTGCTGGGCAATCATCACCACCATCCATCTCCAGAACATTTTCGTCATCACTAAATGACACTCTGTATCCTCTAAGCAGTGACTCCTCATTCCCCCTTCCCTCCAGCCCCCTGGCAACCATCATTTTGCCTCCTGTCTCTATGAATTTTACAACTCTGGCAATCTCATGTAAACGGAATCATACAATATTTGTCATATCGTGTCTGGTTTATTTCACTTAGCAGAAGCCTTCAAGGTTCTTCCATATTGTACCATGTGTCAGAATTTCATTCCTTTTTATTCCTGAATAATATTCCATTGTATGTATGTACCACATTTTGTTTACCAATTCACCAATGGATGTTTGGCTTGTTCCTACCAGTGGTTATTGTGAATAATGCTATCAACATTGGTGTACAAATATCTGTTCAAGAAGTCTCTGTTTACAATGCTTTTAGGTATACACCCAGGGGTAGAAATGCTGGATCATATGGTAATTCTAGTTTAATTTTTTGAGGAATCACCATACTGTTTTCCACAGGGGCTGCACCATTTTACATTTCCCCCGCCAATTTCTGACCAGCCTCACCAACACTTATTAGAAATACATACATATATATATATACACACTATCTATTCTATCTATCTATCTATCTATCTATCTATCTATCTATCTATCTATCTATCTA